>NW_015544118.1:251297-253198 GCF_001515605.1 Sinocyclocheilus anshuiensis | reverse complement strand
ACCAATGGATCCTCTGCAGTGAATGGGTGCCGTCAGAATGAGAGTCCAAACAGCTGATAAAAACATCACAATAACCACAAGTAACCCACACCACTCCAGTCCATCAGTTAACATCTTGTGAAAAGCTGTTTGTGAGATACAAATCAGCCATTATGACATTTTTTTTAGCTTCAAACCATTGCATTCAGGCCAAAATACGAGTCCTCTATCCATAATATTGCTTCTCCTGTGAAAAAGTCATCTTGTCTGAATCAGGAGAGAAATATGAGCAGATCAAGCACCGTTTATAAGCAAAATATAGTCCAAAATAGTTCTAAACAAGATTTTGATGTGAGAGGACAACAGAGGATGGACATTGGAGAAAACATTATTATGGACTCGTATTTTGCTAGAAGTGAGAGTTTAAAGTTAAAATGCCTTAATGATGGATTTGTTTCTTATAAACACGCACCTTTTCACTTCAGAAGATGTTAACTGATGGTCAGGAGTGGTGTGGATTACTTGTGGATTATTGTGATGTTTTTATCAGTTGTTTGGACTCTCATTCTGACGGCACCCATTCACTGCAGAGGATCCATTGGTGAGCAAGTGATGGAATGCTACATTTCTCCAAATCTGTTCCCATGAAGAAACAAAATGTTCTTGCATGGCCTAAGGATAAGCAATTTATTTTTTTTATTTTTTTTGGAGATCTGTTTCTTTAAAAAGTTAGAAGTTTCGTTCTTACGAGTTTATTTGAATTGTAGAAACCTAACCTGTAAGTGAGTGTCTATGAAAGATGAAGATGTTTTGATTTGACTCATACCAACTTAAAGAAAAATATTGTTAGCTGTAACACTTTATAGTCAAACTGTTAAATCCAAATATAAGGTTTTATGTTTACATGGCGCGATGCAATGCGTTAAAAGACAGTATAAGTCATTATAATCCGTAATTACTGTATGTCCCAACTGGATGCAACAAATGCTTTGTTTATAATGGGTTTTCATGTTTTTGTCTCGTCGCTCCGGCCGGACAGGGCATCACAGTATGGTAGGGGCGTAACATTTCCGTCACATGCTTGAGGTATTCGGCCAATCACAACGCACTGGATAGCTGGCCAATCAGAGCACACCTCGCTTCTCAGACTGAGCTTTGTAAAAATAGACGTGTTTCAGAAAGGCGGGGAGAAACAATATGAAACATTATTGTTTCATAGAGGAGAAACAATAATGTACAGCATGTGGAAAATATTGTGTTTTTTTTAACCTTAAACTGCATAAACACATTTCATTACACCAAATACACACAATAATGTTCTTTTTAGAAGCATCATATGACCCCTTTAAATATTTGTTTTGAAGCTACAAGACAGAATATGAAAGTGCAGATTATTCATAGCAAACTTGCCTGAACTGTCATGTATAATGAAGCTGCCGTATTCACACAGGATGAAGTGAAATTTGGCTGTTTTCCACAGTGATATCTGTATTTCAATACATATACCAATGACCTCAATTGCATTTATGTTTCTTCAAGCATTACACAGGCTGATCATTGCATCTGCTTTCATTCAGCCGGATAAAATAATCTACTCTGCACACACACACACACACACACAAAAAACAAACAAAAAAAACCAGGTGAAAATAAGGCTTCTTGTTTGTTCAAACCAACAAATGTCATAGTTTTGTACTGTGCAGATGGTTTATCTGGAAATCAAATCAGATTTATGATTATACCTTTGCACTGACTAATTCAGCTCTGGTATTCAACCATCAGCGTGACACGTACGTTTTGTGAGCTGCATGAAAAATCCTCCAAGGTTACAACAAAAAATGGAATTTGCTCAATGGCATCACACACTAATTAACCTTATTGTACTAATAAGGATGTTGCTTGAGCTGCATCACCGGCCACCC
>NW_015544118.1:247489-250890 GCF_001515605.1 Sinocyclocheilus anshuiensis | reverse complement strand
TTAGCATTCTTGGATGAGATGTTTTTTTTTTTGATACTTTATAAGAATGGATATAAGCTAATGAATGGAAAGATAATGCATAGACAAAATATAAAATCATGCGTACAGACAAATGCCTTCCCATTTGGCAAAAAGAAAAGAAAAGTATATATATATATATATATATATATATATATATATATAGTACATTTTTTGTACATTTTGAAATATATATAGTTTGGGAATTGACAGTGCAATAAAAAGGCTGTATTTGTAAAGCAAGACTTCCAGGACCTTTCAGATGGAAAATTAGAAAATTATTTATAAGGATGTTTGCTTTTGAAAGGTCCGAAAGGTCGTTTCAAGAAACCGTCTTCCAGTAAATCCCATGCAAAATTAATTCCGGACAAACAAACTTTCGCCATTTCTGTCCAGGTGTGTTATCTGTGTTTGTATATGCCTGACAAGTAAATGCCAAAATATGGTTCTGCTCAGCAGGCACCGGATCCACCGTGGCAGCCATTAAACACTCCCTCCCCTTCCTACCAGCTGTCAGAAAGAGCCACGCACTGAAGATACATTCAGAATAAGCGAAGTGTTTGCGTGAGGTTAAAATGAGCGTGCTCGCCTGTCAGAGTGCAGTGCTCCATGAGGGAGTTCTGGGTGAAATGCTTATTGTATTCCTCTCCATCGAGCCCCAAAATGGCTCTTCCTCCTGCTGTCATTCTGTGTCCGAAGGGTCTGTTGGGGGGGACTGACATCTCACAAACATAAACAAGCAAAGGATGATGCTGATAATCAACAGCAAGCAGAGAGAAGGAATACAACCACTGCAAAAGCTCTTACAGTGGAAACATACTCTAGAAGTGTGCCTTTCTTCAACAACGGACACATTTACCGTAAGCATTTAGCAGATGCTTTTATCCAAAGTGCATTTAAGTTATACACTTTATTAGTCCATGAATCAAACCATGACTTTGCTCTACTTTTTGAGCTACAAGAAAGCATTTTATGTCACATAGATTGATTTTTATTCAAAGGATACAGATGATATGAAATAAATTAAAATTTGCCTTAAATATTGCCCCTAATTAAGTTTTGTCATCAAAAGTTAGTGAACTTGTACTTGAATACAGTGGAGACCACAATTTCAGCGAAGAACTTATGTTGAAATTAACTTGATATGAAGAAATATGGGGAATGTTAAAGTGTGATAGTGAATGAATTATATGAAGAAAAATAAAGGTAAAATCACTTTTAAATGTTTTTAGCAAAACAAATAAAAAAAAAGTGCATCATTTTCAATCAAGCTGTAAGTTTGCACAATTATGTGAGTGTGAAAATATTATTTAATTGTTTGTATTGAGGGTAAAAAACTGGCTATAATAAAATACTAGCTATAAAATTATCATTAGCAACAGTCCAAAAATGAAATTTCTACCAGAGAATGGCGATTTGTTCATGACACTTTACATTACAAAATATAGTACTAGACAAATTAAAATTGTATTGTTTGTTGTTTATTTATTTAAGGATAAAAATATTACAACTTATAAAATACTAGCATGATACATAAAATAATGATCATTAACAACAATAAAAAAAGAAGAAAAAAAAAGAAAAATGTAATTTCCACCACAGAATGAATAGTGATTTTTTTTTATCATGAAATTTTAGGGGGAAAATATTGAAAAATAGTACCAGACAAATTAAAATATTATTTAATAGTTTGTATTTAGGAAAAAAATACAAGATAAAATACTAGCTATGAAATAAGCCTTGTCAAGACAAAGGTGTCCAAAAAAAAAAAAGTGATTTCCAACACAGAGTGAGCAGTGATTTGAGAAGAAATTACATTTCATTCATGACATTTTATGAGAAATATTGAAAAACACAACTAGTCAAAATATTATTAAATTGTTTGCATTTAGGATAAAATACTAGAATAAAATAATGGCTTTTATAAAATACTACCATGATGCATAAAATACTTGCTATGTAATTAGCCGTAGCAAGACAAATAAGTCAAACAAATATAATTTCCACCACAGAAATGTGGTGATTTGTGTTAATGACATTAAACAGGGAGATATTGGACACTGTTACTAGACAACTTAAATAAACTAATGAGCTTAGAAAAAAGCTCATAGTTTTGTTGTGTAATCACAGTTACTTGACTGCTGATCAAAACATTTATTCACAGACCTACAAACTCCAAGACTATAGCAGATGACAGATGTAGTGATAAAGCAGTCAAATAAAACAATGCTAGACATTAAATGTGCTTGACATTGTTGTTCAAATGACTTTTGGACTTTTTTTATCGGAATGTTCAAATTTGATTTGGGAGTGAGTGAATTCTTTAGTACAGACTGAACTCTAGATCTAACTGTTTATCAAAGCAAAACATATCGCATTCAGTTGTCTGTGCATAACTTAATACTCAAGAGCCAATCCGTCACCATTTTATGACAGCAAAATCAGCACGTCTGCAAACACCCACCCCACTCCGCAGGACTTTTTAAAACAAAGTGACGCCCATGGTTTCCAGCCTTCTGCTTTGCACAGGAAGCTGTCACCGGCCGAGACTAATGGAGCGTGAGGACTGAGACGGCTTCACGGCCGACACATAGAGCCGTGTGTGGGCTCACATGCTGTGCAGAAACAGAGAGCGAGAGAAACAGGTGCACTGTGGTCATGTTCAAATGTGGAGATAATCATGGAATATGATGTGAAATGCAGTTTTCTTTGAATGTGAGATGTGTGCGGTGTGCTTTACAGAGCATCAATTACGTTTACAGCAACTCCAGCCAACAGTAAATGAAAACATATACACTATGAACACATTACATACATGAACAAATACTGCAGCTGCTGTCTGTCTGCCTACTAATCTAAAAAATAAAAAGAAAAAACTAAAGAGGAAATTGATCTTCAAACTTTCCATTAAAATCAGCAGGTGGACAATTTTGTTTTTTGTTGAAGCACGAGAAAGCAAATGACACTGCCAATCCAAGGAGAAACATCTGAAACATCTGCCAATCCATTGAATGCAACGGGGTTGGTGGACAGACGACGAGGGTTCTTGTTATGCAAACAAAAGCCGAGAAATAGTTTTCAACACATTTACGCACATCTTACTATCAAATGGCCAATCAGAGCTTTCTCTCCAAAAACTCTTGTTTTTCAGATGTCTCTCCTTCAGTTCCTCCAAGACTCATCTGAGCTACACTAACCACATTCATTTCAAAGCTCATTTTGCAAACTATTTTGGTTCTACTTTTATTTCTTTTAAAGGAATAGTTCACCCAACAATCAGAAAAGTTGCTGAAAAATTACACCCTCAGGCCATCCAAGATGTAGACGAGTTTGTTTCTTCATGGGAACAGATTTGGAGAAATTTAGCATTGCATCACTTGCTC
>NW_015544118.1:246249-247300 GCF_001515605.1 Sinocyclocheilus anshuiensis | reverse complement strand
TAGCATTGCATCACTTGCTCACCATGGGATCCTCTGCAGTGAATGGGTGCCGTCAGAATGAGAGTCCAAACAGCTGGTAAAAACTTAACAATAACCCACAAGTAATCCACACCGCTCCAGTCCATCAGTTAACATCGTGTGAAGTGAATGATTATTTGATTCTTATAAACACAACTTTTAAGGTATTTAACTGCTGCTTCTGGCCAAAACATGGGTTAATAATTCATAATGATGCTTTATCTAGTAAAAAGTCCATACGCTGTTGTCCTCTCACATCAAAATCCACCAACATATTTGTTAAGAACTGTTTTGGACAGTTTTTGCTTCGAACCAATGGTTGATCTGTGTGTATTTCTCCCCTGATTCAGACGAGCCAACATTTTTTTTTTTTTTTAATGGAGAAAGCAATGCTATGGATTATGGCCATATTTTAGCAGGAATCAACAGCTAAGACATCTTAATGATGGATTTGTTTCTTACAAACACGCAACTTTTTGCTTTACAAGATGTTAATCGATGGACTGGAGTGGTGTGGATTACTGTGATGTGTTTATCAGCTGTTTGGACTCTCATTCTGACGGCACCCATTCACTGCAGAGGATCCATTGGTGAGCAAGTGATGTAATGCTACATTTCTCCAAATCTGTTCCCATGAAGAAAAAAAAAGCTCTACATATTGGATGGCCTGAGGTTGAGTACATGTTCAAATTTTCATTTTTGGGTGAACTATTCTTTTACAGGATTTTAAAATAATCATCTGAGACTTAACATTGAAACTGATACTTAATGAAATTAACTCCATTAACTCAATAAAATACAGGCAGATCAGCTTTGCAGAATAAGCCACATATGGACTTTTTGGACATTCTTCAAATGCTGTTATGCTCTTGTTCATGCCATAAAATCAATAAATGTGACCGTAACTTTAAAATACATCACCAGTGTGCCATGAAGATCAAGATTAATGTTAAGCATGCATAAAACGTGCCCTCATGAACTCATTGGCTTTGTTGATTTTCCACATGGCCCCTAAACATTGTGGGATATTTAG
>NW_015544118.1:227265-245132 GCF_001515605.1 Sinocyclocheilus anshuiensis | reverse complement strand
CCATTCACTGCAGAGGATCCATTGGTGAGCAAGTGATGTAATGCTACATTTCTCCAAATCTGTTCCCATGAAGAAAAAAAAAGCTCTACATATTGGATGGCCTGAGGTTGAGTACATGTTCAAATTTTCATTTTTGGGTGAACTATTCTTTTACAGGATTTTAAAATAATCATCTGAGACTTAACATTGAAACTGATACTTAATGAAATTAACTCCATTAACTCAATAAAATATAGGCAGATCAGCTTTGCAGAATAAGCCACATATGGACTTTTTGGACATTCTTCATTATGCTCTATGCTCTTGTTCATGCCATAAAATCAATAAATGTGACCGTAACTTTAAAATACATCACCAATGAAGATCACTCATTGGCTTTGTTGATTTTCCGCATGGCCCCTAAACATTGTGGGATATTTAGTGGTTTCTACATCATGTGTCTAATCAAACGACCCATCTAGGCTATTGACCTCTGGAAGGCCGACATCTGCTCAAGGATAATTAGACCCCTCCAATCTATCGCATCCCCTTAAACCCCTTCATTCATTTATGAACTAGAGCCATGACATAACAAATAATTGCTTATGAGCTATTATTTAATAAGGAAACATCTGATGTGTTTGAAGGTTGAGACTTAAGAATTAACACTTTCAACAGAACAATTATCTGAGCATTTGCAGGACATTGTGTTTTCATGCTAAAGAATCGATAAGACAATCAAAAAAAAAAAAAAGGTAACACTTTAGTATAGGGACCAATTCTCACTAGTTGCTTATTAGCATGCATATTACCAGCATATTGGCTGTTTATTAGTGCTTATAATGCACATATTCTGCATGACCATATTCTACATCCTTAATCCTACCCTATACCTAAACTTAACAACTACCTTACTAGCTATTAATAAGCAGTAATTAGGAGTTTGAGGCAAAAGTCATAGTTAATAGTTAGTTAATAGTGAGAACTGGACCAATAAAGTGTGACCAAAGATTTCAATGCATTGCACTGTAGCCACATAATGCTGTGTTTCTCTGCCCTCTGTGATTTCAGTGTTGTTCTAGAATGCAGGAACATCACATTCTTGATTACTGCCAGCCACGTTTCTACGGGGACTATCAATCTCCCTGGCAACAGCACTAATGTAAGTATGTTTCTGTTTGGCTCCTTGAACATTGCTTTAGCCGCACACATACAGTGGCAACACTCTGACTTTCCCCTGGAATCCGTGAAACCCAAGAAAAACAATGCATCACAAATAAACAGAATAAAAGTGATATAAATATTTCACTGCAAAAGTAATGCTTTGTTTTTATTGCTTGAGGAGGCGTTTTAAAGTGTAAAAAGGTGCTGCTTTCACTTAAAAATTATGTTTCTTTACAAATACAAATACGATGCTCATTCTTGGTACTAAAACATCCATTTCAAACAATGGCAAACTAAAATGAATGCCAACTGCTCAAGATGGCTATCATTATGAGTAGCAATAGAGGAAAAATACCAAAGTGGTGGGAAAGCGGTCACTGCTGTTCTGCTATAGTAGAGCAAGGCAATAAATGCTATTGTATTAAGACTGCGATCAAATTGATGTCAATTGCGATAAGCTCCAGACATTTTTGTTCAATATGGATTATTCTAACATGGGAATTCTAAATGGAAAACACAGTATTTATGGAAAAATAAAATGGATTATTAAAACAGAAATTAATAGGCAGCTACTCTGCAGACTTTAATTCTGAACAAATAAGTTGTGTTCATTCTCAAGGTCTAACAAACATATGGAAAGCACTTTCTGACTCATTAATGGTAAATTAATATTGCAATAAATATCAATATTGTATGATATATTTTATTAATTTATTTCATTAGACACCATTTTTGATGATAATATTTTTATTAACTCATATAACACAGAATCCATATTTATTTTATTTTTTAAGTTGCAAATAAAACTTTTGAGCAACACATTTTTTCCACTTTGCACTCCGATGACCACACACTCACCATAATAAGGCTACGTTTCACACGTCAACGATGTAGTCCAAAACTGAGAAGTTTTTCCCATGCGTTTTTAAAAAGTTTCATGTAAGCACGACAATGTTTTCAAAACGATTCGCAATTACACATATCAGCGAAAACAGCCAAAAACGCTGTATTACGTATGCCAGGCCAGTAGTTGGCGCGGTCACCTTGTTAGTAAACAGTACCTGTAGGGAAGTGACGATTATATGATGTATATGATGCGTCTCCGCTGTTGGTTGTAATATTGGTGAAGTAAATCCACACTTTGCTGAAGAAGCATTAGCAAACTCTTGAGCAGCAACAACAGTACCATGTACTCCACCATTGTTGTGTATGTTTGTGATGTTACGTGACATTGCTTACAAGCCGTTATATTGACCTCTTTGCGCGGCTGAAACACTGATTTTGCGATTACATGAGACAGGATACAGATTGTAAAGTTCTCTTTCTTTTAACTTACCTTC
This sequence comes from Sinocyclocheilus anshuiensis, assembly GCF_001515605.1. Taxonomy (NCBI): domain Eukaryota; kingdom Metazoa; phylum Chordata; class Actinopteri; order Cypriniformes; family Cyprinidae; genus Sinocyclocheilus; species Sinocyclocheilus anshuiensis. The sequence goes on along the minus strand of NW_015544118.1, from coordinate 242,649 downwards.
GGATGTTTAGTCATGATTATTTTGTGCTGAAACTGGTATTAATGTGGAGGAGATTATCAGTTCACGTCTGTTGATCGAGGCGCTACAGCGATCACTCCACAAAACAGCGTCAAAATGGCATTTATTGTTTAAATACTGCAATACAATGGACAGAATTTGAAATCTGAGACTTTGTTTCATATTAAAAGTACCAAAGCACAATGCTTATTGCGATTTATTGGATGGGAGGTGCCCTTCAATGTTCCGTCTATTAACTGAAAACAGGCTAGACTAATCGATTCTTGGGATTTAAGAATCGATATCGTTTCGTAAAACTGAGAATCGATTATAATCGAGATATCGATATTTTTTACCCAGCCCTAATATTTATGGCCATATGGCCCAGCCCTACGCTATAGTTGGGGTTCATACACTCAATATATTGTTTTCTTTTTGGAAACGATTTCCCAGTTGGGATTCAGCATAACAGCTGAAAACAAGGAACATGGTGAAGTGTTCTGCATTTCCTTTCAAGCTAAAGTCTTTGTGGTCAATTAAGATGGTAACTATGGTGTGTTTACGTGTCCCAAGAGTGGGTTTATAACCCAGCTGAGGGGTGACGAGGGACGGTCTTAGCACAAAGAAGTAGTAATGTATGTAGATTCAGAGGTAGTGGCCATTCTTCATCGACGTGGTGTTCAGATGGGGCACACCTGCTCACATCAACCTAAATTATCGGCTTTGCTCTTGAGACTCATGCTAATTACACCCCGGTGATACATCAATGTGGATTGATTTAGCTTTGCTCCATAGAGCACAAAAAGCCCTTTAAATCATTTCCCCATCTACCCCAAACGGAGGGCCACAGTCTTCAACAAGGCCACAGGAATGAGGTACAGCCATCCCAGAGTAATTACATGGAGTCTCCAGGACTGATTAGACGTGTCCCAACAACACTCACTGTGTTTTCAGTCTCTAGCACTGCCGTCATGGTTAAGGGTTTGTTATGAAAAGCTTTCATGGTCACAGATTTGAAACTGACCTTTAAGAAGAGCGGCTCAAACGAGTGTCATTTTTCTCCTGCCTGCGGTAAGAAATATTTGAAATTATATAAGCCTATAAGACAGAACACAGTTTTGTTATTCAGATGGATTATAGATAGACAGTCAGAACTGCTAATTTGTCTTTGGCAACACAAACAAATTTGAGAACAAACAGAGAGACCGCAAATAAAAAAAAACAAACAAAAAAAACAATCACATTGGATTTATTTTTAATTTTTTGAAGCATTCATTTCATCATTTTGGAAGGCCAAACAAAGTATTTTCGCTTTCGCAACGAAACACACAGCATCTTCACAACATGGCGGCGGCGGTGGCAGCAACAATAAAGTTACGCCTTCTTTCTTTGCGTGAACATTTGGGCGGCATTATGCAAATCTTCCCACATTGTGACGTAGACATGTGTGGGCGAGTTTAAACGAGGCGTTTTAGGAGGGCGTGGACCAGTCTTAACTTTTATAAAGAATATATCTTTGGGTTTGAAACTGTAATCTTTGCCACTTTATGGATCTTATTTATTCACAAACAGCATTTAATGCTCCAAAGAAAAAGTAAAACTTGAAATCACATCAAATGACCCCTTTAAGAGCTGCTTAAAAGTCCAAATAGCATCTGAAACCACTGTAGTATGCAATAAAGTACTCATAGACATAATACAACTTCTATTCATACAACAGATCAAAGCCGTGAATAATTCAATCCGTGCAAGTTTTGCACAAATTCTGCTCTGTGAGCTGTAGAACTGCAGTGCACTTCAGCCTCCCATTTATCATTAGCAGTGAAAGGTGCTCTCTTCAAAAATAATTAACTCACAGAACTTCTCTAGTGGCATTTCACTGAGGTCATCATCATTGCTTTCATGATTTACCTTTCCTTAATAATTACAGTGTTCGAGGTAGTAAAATCAGGCCTCATATCTTTATGTTCTGCATCATGAAACAAAGTTAATCTGGCCACACAGGCCCATTATTAGACATCAAAGCTCGCGGCGAGGCATTGCCGGCTGATAATTGTATTTGTTGCAAGGACTTGGTAAAGGCCGCCGAGCTGTAAGGTGTGAGAAACAGATGCCTGCTCCAGTGTGCCGAGATGCAGCGGAATTAGTTTTCTCCCCCATGGCCATGATTTGTCAGCTTCTGTGTGGTTTTTAAATAAGGAGTGTGAAAGTGAAACATCTTAGTCTGGTGAGTGTGTGGTCATTGGAGTGCAGAGTGGGAAAAAAATGTGTTGCTCAAACACTTTAGGGACCTGTACGCTTTCTAAGGGCTTCCCTGGAGTTTTTGTTGATTGTACGGCTCTCTACAGCACACAACAAAATCTTTGTCTCCATCCGTTTAACTTGTCACAATCATTTCTGTTATTTCTACTCAATTTTCTGCATCAGTAATTAAATTAGAAGAGCTCAAAGAGTTGCAATAAATTTATTACTGCAGGTTGTTACCACTTCTCACCTATTAATTTGAGGCAGCAGTTAAGCGTTTAGTGTGCTCAAATTATTTACAGTGTGCATTAAAGGAAGAGTTCACTCAAAATATAAATTTGCTGGAAATGTATTCACCCTCAGGCCATCCAAGATGTAGATGAGTTTGTTTTGTTAATTTGAACAGATTTGGAGAAATGTAGCATTGCATCACTTGCTCATCAATGGATCCTCTGCAGTGAATGGGTGCCGTCAGAATGAGAGTCCAAACAGCTGATAAAAACATCACAATGATCCACAAGTAATCCACAGCACTCCAGTCCATCAGTTAACATCTTGTGATGTGAAAAGCTGTGTTTCTAATAAACAAATCCATCATTTTAATTTTAAATTAAATGCTTAAATTGACGCTTCTGGTCAAAATACCAGACATCAATATTAACGTTTCCGCCAGTGATGCATTCTTGTTCTATCACATCAAAATCCATCAACATATTTGTTTAGAACTGATTTAGACTGCTTTGGCTTGTAAACAGTGCTTGGTCTGTGCATATTTCTCTCCTGATTTAGACAAGATTATTTTTTAATTGAAAAAAGAAATAATATGTATTATGGTGTTGCATTTTAATTGGAAGCAAAGGTTAAAAATGTCTTGATGGATTTGTTTCTTACAAACACAGCTTTTCGCTTCTCAAGATGTTAATTGATGGTCAGGAGTGGTGTGGATTACTTGTAGATTACTGTGATGTTTTTATCAGCTGTTTGAACTCTCATTCTGACGGCACCCATTCACTGCAGAGGATCCGATGGTGAGCAAGTGACATAATGCTATTTCTCCAAATCTGTTCTAACAAAGAAACAAACTCATCTACATATTGGATGGCCTGAGGGTGAGTACATTTTCAGCAAATTTTAATTTTTGGGTGAACCATTCCTTTAAAAAAAATGGTTCATGCTGCTGAACTTGCAATCCTTATTTGCTAAGATTGAAAAATTGGTTCAAATTGTATTCCTGCTAACACATTTCTTCCTGAAGCTGTAGCTAGAGTCACCACGGACAGCTGCAGTTTTCTGCAGGGACCTGATTAGGACCAAGTCTCTGCTCTTGTGGCATCATGGGACTGCTGTGAAAATGACTAGTGCAACATTATTTCCTAACTTTTCAGTTCAGTTACAGTTCCTCACTAAGAAAACAAGCCCATCTGAACCATCAGACCTTCGTTAAGGCCAGCTAATGGGCTTTCTTCTTAAACATTTTTTCTTTGGTATTGTTGTATGTGCTTTATTTTAAAAGTCGAATGAGGCCAACAGAAATTCTAGTGATGCAACCCCAGATCAACATTTTCCTCATCTCTGTTTCTCAGTGGTAGGTTGGGAGGCTTAGTTATTGGGTCGGTACATAAAAACACAATGGCCTAAATACAACTGGACATTAATCCAGTTTTCAAGAATATTTAAAGCACTAAACAAATAAAAAATGAATACATTTCTATGTGATATATTATTATATATCTATCTATCCATCCATCTGTCTATCTATCATCTATCCATCCATCTTCTCTTTTCTTTTCTACTTTCTACTCTTGTCACATTGCATTAACAGCAGGGCTGCTCTCCAATTATTAACCTTCATTTGGCCTGTTATTTCCTGAAAACGTCCCATCATGCCTTCCTGCAGAGAGCCAGGGAACCTGCTGTTGGGTGAAAGTGTGTGACCATCATCTGTCACACAATATTTTTAACAGCAAGCTCTGACCCATATCCTCTCTTTCTTCATATGTTACATGTTTCAATCTGATACGGCTGATATCTTGACAGTTTTTAGAATTCATTTCTGGGTTTTTTTTTTCAGTAGATGAAATGCAAAATATAATTTGGCTTTGATATTCCACATCTCATAATAGATGGGATGTCAAAATAACTGTGCCAGATGTAAATTGTGGGTTCGAATGGAAGTGACATCTATTAAACTGGACTGCAAATGTGGTCAGGAACAGATTCAAAAGCTGCTGTGGTGCAAAATAGATTTTTGTATTTTTTTGAGTGGTGTTTTTTGCCAGTACAAAACTCACCACTACTATGCTATGTGTTGTGTGTCCAAACATTGGCTCAATCAATAGCATGAGTTCATATGACAGCAATAGTTTGTGCACCAGTGGAAGACAGGAGAGTGTTTGAGAAAACCTACTGGAAAATAATCATTATCTCAGAAATTACACACTCTGCCTTTAAAAAAAATGATTTTCTTAGAAGAAAGTGCATTACTAAGACCATTTCCATTAGGATTTATACATTAGGGTTTATAATTTTGACTCATGTATTGCTAATGAATTTTACAAATAAGCAGCAATAAACAGATTGAATTAAACAAAACATTTTGACGTTTTAAGACTGAATAAGTCTTTTTGGTAACACTTTAGTTCATGTTAGCTCATGTCCATTCAATAATATTAACAGATATAACTAGATTTTTAAACAATTTATATGGAAATACTGAAATTAATATTTAGTAAGATTATTAAGCGCTTTAGAAGTATTTCTTGTTGTTAACTCATGTTAACTAATCTAGTTAACTAATGTTAACAAATGGAACGTTATTGTAAAGTGTTACTGTATTTTCTTGTAAAATGAACAACCAATAATCTTTGTTTTATTTATGATTTTGAAAAACCGTGTACCTGTTTTATTAAATTAGTTGATCACTCAGTATGATCACACACATATAAACTATTATTTATCTAAATATACAAAAGCATGATACCTTACGGAAAATGTACTAAATTTACAAATGGATAACTATTAAGAATGTTTTTTTTTTTTTTTTGTGAATGAATGTGTATGTCACAATGTCTTCCTATAGTTCTGTGAAAGTCGTGCCAATTCCAAGCGTCACATATAATGTACATGCTTCAAGGTTCAGTTCTTATCATCTAATGCATGATCTGTCCTTGAACTGACACATTTGTTACTGCAGAAAAGTGCTAAAGAAGTGACCTCTCTGCTTAGAGGCAAACCCTGGATCTTCCTCTCCTGACTGCGTCACAGTGTTAAGCCTGTCATTAATTCTTATTAACTGCCAACTGAAGGGCCCATTAGACATGCAAGGAATTTTCATATTCCTGGTGCATTTGCCTGCTTATCTCCAAAATCAAGGAAACCTTGGAAACACGGATAAATGGTCAACACATTTCCCCATGCAAAGTGTTAAATAACTCATTCGTGACTGTTACTACAGAGAAAGGAAACGTGATTTATAATGGCCACGACATTTCATGCTTCCCTGAAGTTTTTTTTAAAGCAGTACACCAGATTCCAAGGAAGAAGCCTTTTTATTCCAACTTACATTTAGATAATAGCCGTTAAAAACAATTACAGATGTCATGAGTCTTCATTAAAAAGCAATTTGTGTGAATTGCATCGTTAGCTGTTCTTCACAGGAACAAAGTGCTTGTTTCAGGACGTAGAAAAGCAGAAGAACATGCTGTCCAGCATGCGAGACGAAACCAAGAGACTTATCAGGATCTGGCAAACTTCACATTCCAGAGTTGAAATTTGAACTACATTCCACAAGATGCTGAATTGGAATTGAATTTGAATGACGCAAATTAGAAATATACTGAATAGAGTCAGAGAAATACCATTAGTTATTAAACAACAAAATAATTAAATTGTTAATTTTGACTAATTTGATCAACTACTGCAAGCAGATTGAAAAGTTGTGTGTAAACAGAATTGCAAACTAGATTTTTACATTTTCTGAGAGGTGTTTGCCAATGCAAAGCTCACCACTACTATGTGTTGTGTGTCCAAATATTGGCTCAATCAATAGCATGAGTTCTTGCACCAGTGGAAGACAGAAGAGTGTTTGGGAAGCGTACCGGAAAATAATCCACTCAGAAATTACACACTCTGCCTTTAAAGTTAAAATGTTGCATGAAATAAAATATAGTTTTTCTTAGAGGCAAATGCCTTACTGAGATCATTTCTAAACACTGCCATTAAATTTCATGCAGTTTACACTGAAAGGTATTTACAGTTTTCACTCAGGAATTGCTAATACATTTCAGGACGCAGAGGAAATTTACTGAATTGAGTCAACAAATGAATGTCATTGTTATTACCCAACAAACTAATTAAATCATTAATTCTGACTAATCAAAAAAATCAAAACACACTTTAATTTTGGCAAACATCACCACATAAACATACCTCAATAATCAGTGGTATAAACATTTATTCTGATGTGGCAAACCAGAGCTTTTGGAGACAAATTTCAAATTACATTTTATCTGCACAAAAAAACAAGAAAAAAACAAGTAGGATTTGCTTGTTAGTTGTTAGTTGCTAACTTTGATACTTTTCACTTGCTAGTAGATCAAGTAAGTCAAACTGCAAAGAAATAGCAAGTAACACATTAAAAAACATTTTGAAGAAGAAAGACTGAAAGGGGATTTTCTTGTGAAACATACTCAAATAATAATAATAAAAAAAAACTGAATTAAAAAAAAACTGTAAATGGGAGGGTTTGAGGCTTCCAGCAGGAACTGAACATAATTAGTGAATATAAGTTATGTTTAACAAGAAAATGCTGTTTTACTCTTTATACTTCAAAATTTGATGTTCAGTGCGTTACTTGCCATTTCTTTGTAATTAAAGGCACAATATCTACGATTTTTTTAATTAAAATATCCAAAAACCACAAGAACAGTGTTATATATTTTGCTGACTTGTGTACTTACATTATCCCAAATGTTTCGAAGAATGTTTAAATCCAGAGAAATAAGCAATTTTAACTAGTGACACGGAGCGTGCCTATAGTGTCATTGTGTCGCCTGCCAATGACGTCATAACCCCTCGATTTCCGGTTTTGTTTTGTAGAAAACATGGAAACACCAAAGACGCTTTAATATGTTGTGCGTTTTATTAGACCGGTGACGACCGCACAGAGTAGCATTATAACAGAACTTTCAAATGTATCTAGTATGATAAAACAGCACTGCTTTACCCCACATACGCACGACCGGAAGGAGCGGAAGCGGTCGACTGTGGCATAATAAAATCTCCGCTGCTTTTGAGCTGTGTGTCACGCTCGTTCAGCGGCCTTGTTTCGCTTCGACGGCTTTCAGCCTCACCCTGCTTCATTCTACTACGTTAATAAATCATTAGCTCATCCATGAACATGATTTCTGCTCGAGTCCCGTCGGATTGCATCGGCTGTGGGGATGAAGACCACAACTCCCATGATTCCACACTCAGTCACAACGTCATCAAACTACGCCTTTGATTCTTTGTTTATTTTGAATACGTGCCCTCTAGCGGCGAAAATTACATACTGTGCCTTTAATTGCGAAGTCTACTAGCAATTTCTGAGTGAAAATTCTTTCTACACCAATTATTATTTTTCAGTGAATCAGTGACAAACTTGCATACATAGCACTTCCAATATCTCATGACATGATTTGCTCCTTCTTTTAAAGGAGCTTTAATCCTTTAAAATCCTTTACTTTAAAATTCTCCTCTTTGTATATAAATCCCTACATAACCAAGCTCCTGTCTATCTATCTGACCTTCTTTACTTCTATACTCCGTCTAGAAGCCTACGATCCTGTGACCAGGCCTTGTTGGTGGTCCCTCACGTTAGGCTTAAGCGTAGAGGGGAGCGTGCATTTGCGGTGGCAGGGCCACGACTCTGGAATACCCTACATTTAGAGATTAGAATGGCCCCTTCTTTGTCTGTTTTTAAGTCCTTGCTAAAAACTTATTTGTTTTCCTTAGTGTATTGACTACTCTGATATGGTAATTTTTAAACGTGCGGTTTTAAATTTTTGTCTGGTTTGTTTCTCTGTGGTATAATTGTTGCTCTTCTGAAAAGCACTTTGGTCAGCCTGGTGGCTGTTGTATATGTGCTCTACAAATAAAATGAACTTGAACATGAACTCTCTGTCCCACACTTAAACGAACCCTCTTAATTGAGAGAAGTGCTGATTGCATGTTATTTTTGGCTGAAGTTTGAATCTAAAACTTGCATCTCTAAAATCACAACAGCAACAAGTGCAATTCTGCCTTCAGTGAAATTTAGGAGTTGATCTGAAAGCGAAAAGCATTCACAATTCAACCCTGACATTGATGCACAATGTCCTTTCTGTGTCACAAACATCTTCGAAATCCACTCCCCACAATCTCTTAATTACATCACTTCCAATTACAGTCTTAAAAGATCTGTATGAATAAATGAGGTTATTTACTACTCACACTTATTTATGTCACATAAGCACTCCAGTGTTCATCTGAGCGACAAGCAGAGATTAGAAATTAAACATCAGAATAAAGATTACAGAGTGACTGTGCCATTTCTCTGTATTAATGCATACAGAAACATACAGACGGATACAGATTTGTAGGTCAAAGGAGAATCAGTGAGTGACCTGAGCGAAAAATAACCCACTGACCAATGAAGTGGCATTAGAAGCCCCACCGCAGATTATTGTAATGCATATAATACTTATTTACTATCAAGAGAAATAAATCAATAAGTCACGCTATTGCCTCCCCCAACAAGAAGGACAAATGGTAGCTTTGTTTCTAGTAAGGAAGGGTTGCCAGGACCGAGAAACAAAACCAGCCCAATTGCTAATCAAAACTAACTTGCTAAAGTCACTTTTTTTTCTGTGTTTTTCCCTCTAGCGAAATAGATTTCAGAGGAGATAGCTTTAACCCGCGGACTAAAAATGCAACATGTGCAACAAAGTAAAAGTAGCCCAATTCTGTGCGAAAACAGTGGGCTTGGCAACACTGTAGTGAGCTGCCACTGCCAATTGTATTTTCTTGTAAAATGTACAATTTTGACAAATAATTTTTATACAGTGTACACTGAAAAAAAAATGTAGAAACAATTTTCACTCAGAAATAGATAATAAATTTCACAAATAGAAATTAAAAGTAACATTGGATTAAACGTGAAATTCTGAAGTAGCCTAAAATACAATTTTTTTGTGTAAAATGCACTCAAAAAATATGTATTTCTACAATTTTTATTTTATTTTTTTATTTTTTATTTTTTTACATTGTACCTGGAAACCATTTTAAAGACTTTAAAGCTGTTCCCAGAACAGCTTGTACACTGCAAGGGGAAAAAATACATCCGTGATGGTGGATAAGTAAAGAGAAGTGTTGATGATATATCTCTAATCCATTTAATACTGAAGGTTATTGATAAAATGCTCAAATCCAATAAACATAAACTAAATAAAAAATGTGCTATTTTGCAACATGCCATCATCAAACGTAATTGGATTCCACTGTTTTGGCGGTTTTACATTTGCCATTTAACAAATTTATCAATAGTTTTATATTGTCCAAAAAAATAAAAAAGAATGTATTGTCCATACGGCATTAAAATACTGCTCTATTATAATACATGTTTTGTGGTCATGTATACAGTTAAACAGACACAAAGAACATGTTAGGCAGCAATTACAACTTCTGAATGATTACAGTATAAGGAATAATATTACAATGCAAGGATAAAACCACCAATTTTGCATGCAAATCCAAAGTTGGTGTCATCTGAGGTCTTCACAAGTGTTGTTATTCCTAAAAAAAAGTTCATCCAACATCGATGCAATGGTCAAAGGCCAGTGGGGCAAATACTGAAGCCTCTCTCGCTTCTACTAAAAGATTGCCATCAGCATCCAGGGACACTGGATTATATTTGCAAAAACTATTTCATTTCTAAGCAAAAGCCCTGACATCGTATTGAAGAGATTAGTCCATTTTAATCTTAATGGGAACAAACAAAAAATATTTAATTATACCGTGTAAAGACATGCAAACACAAGAAAACGTGCGTTTCATTTTTTTTTTTTTTACACGACCTGTTTGACTTTCTATCAGCTTGAAAAAGTGTATTAAAAGTTCTAAGATGTTATGATGGTTTCCCCACTCTCCATAAGGTACCTAAGGCTGTCATTTGTTTTTAAAGGTGAAGCATGTCATTTCTGTGCCACCAAACAGAAGTGCAAGAATAATGACTGTTTGCAAATAAAAGTTTCTTACAAAATCCCCACGGTCTTCCACAGTTCGGCCAAATCTGCTGTTTTTCTTTAGCTAAATAGTGAAATTACACAGTAATGTGATTAAATGTTGCACAAACTGAGAATCATAATCAATACTAACGCTTCTCACTGTCAGTGAAAAGTGTCAGTGAACAAGACGTTTCACCAACATAATCACTGTGATGCTTTGAACTCTTTACTTTTACCTTTACTGTGACCTGAATCAATATTTAAATGCATTAACCTTAATATATTAACATTAACATTTATTTATAACTGGGAATTAGTTTAATTCAGTGTGTGTGTGTGTGGGTACTTTAAGACACGACTGGAAAGCCGAGAGAGAGCCCGGGAGTCCAAGCGCCAAGCGTCTCCATCTCACAGGTGGAGTCCTAATTCTGGTTTTATTGTGAAACTGCCGTAAGTTGTCTGTGCATTTGGATTTAATGGATGTCCTTGTGGAAGAGGCATATTTTTTAAAGCGAAAGGACATCTGAAGTGGGGCCTTACTATATTTTATTGATGATAAAATGTGGTATATATGTAGAATATCTAAGAAATCCAAGCAGGCACTATATTTTGTGGCACTGCAAATGCCACAAATCTGCCAGAGAAGTCAAATGACTCTGACTGTGCATAAGCACTAGTAATTAAGATGATTAATGGCCGCCTCTGAACTAACGGCAAAGGCGACTGACTTCCATTTCCCACCAGCACTGTGTCGGATATTAAAGGGTTATGCGCTGAGGTTCATCGCTCATGTTCTCTTGAACACATTCTGACAGCATCCTTTCAGACCACCATTTAGGGGTAAGTGCAACTCAAATCAGATTGTTCTTTTGTGTGTGAGTGTGTACCTGTCCTCCCCCCATCTCCATCTCTCTGTCCTTGGCTTCAAAGTGCCTGATCCTGCTCTTAGGCAAGATGATGGTTTACACTACAATGTGCAATCAGCGGAATATCAGTCTCTCAGGTGGGGTCCTGCTCTGAAAAAGGCCCACGCTCAAATGCTCCATTCGTCTTCATGGACAATATACTCTCATAAACGTTTTGTATGTTGTATATGAATCCTTATGTTTTCTTCTTGTAAATCAATACTGATCTGATTGTACTGTAGATTACCGTTCAATTTATTTATTTATTATTTTTTTTTTTTTAATATATTTTAAATTTTCTTTTTTTTTGGTGTCCACATCAATTCAATTAACAAAAGTGATTTTATATACATAGAAAACTGTCTACTTTAATGTTTCAAATAACTTGTCAAAAATGATTCAAATAAAATGTCAAAATATGGGTAAAATAATCTTCCATTGTCATTCAGAATAACAGATATATTTATGTAAAAATGAAACAACATACTTATTCTGACCCATACTTATTAAAATATATCAAAGTAAAAGTGATCATACTAAGTGTTATTATATTTGAAATTATGAAAAACTTTTTGATGACAAATGGGTAAAACCTAATGGTTTGAAGGATAGTGGCAAATATCGGTAAAGATTTAAAATTACAAAATTACAATTAATTAGTAATGAGTTAATTAGTAATTATTAGCATTTTACTAATTAAATACTAAAAAAAAAATAAAAAATAAAAAAAATGAAACAGTAAACATTCTTATGTCAGGACAAAAATTAAAGCTATAATAAACTTTTATTGTTTTGATGCTTGAAAACCCCTACATACATACATTCATGCATACATATAATAATAATAATAATAATAATAATAATAATAATAATTTCAATATAACATTGGTAAAATTCACTTGAAAAATACTAAACACATGCACACACACTACACTTAGTAGAAAGTGGAGTAGAAAGACTCAAAAGTCAGAGACAATTAAATGCCGACCTGATTTTTATAAAAGAATATTCACCCAATTTAAAGGCGATGCCTCAGAAATGATTTGTTTTAGGCCAGTTATTTGACCTCGGCTCTGACAGGCCAGTCATATTTTATTCTGCAGAGGGAATGAAAGCTGCTCAGATGTTAATAAAGTTCGTAAGAGTACAAACAGAGTTCATCCGGGGGCCAAATCATCCGCCCTCACCGCACATTACTACCAGCCCTTTATTCCACACTCTGCTCATTTCATAACATTCAGCCTGGATTCGTGGACTTCTTGATTCCAGGCACGAGCTCATAATGGGTTCTGGATGCGGTCCAGTCCCGCTGAGTCCTAACATAAGATGCTAGTGACATGTTTGATTGACACTGGATTTGCATAACTCAAGCATGTCCTTGAAACACAAACCCACAGCAAATGGAGACATGCTTTTCTGAAGAACATGTGAGCGTTGCAAAACTAGCCATCACATTGATGTCCGGTGTGGTTTCGTACTGAAATCTCTGTGATATTCTGATCTCTAGATGTGGTTCAGGCCTCACATTCAATGTCAGTCAAGGTCCCTTAATTTTAATTTAAAGGGGTCATATGACGTTGCTAAAAAAGAACATTATGCAACTTTAGGGATCTTATCTATTCACAAACAGCTTGTAACATCCCAAAGAGAAAAGGAAAACTTGAAATCGCATCATATGACCCCTTTAATGTTTTATTAATTTGGGTATGTCTCTTTGCCATTTTTTATTATATATTTTATTTTATTTTATTTTTATTTCTTTAAATATGTCTATAGAAGTTATTATTATTATTATTATTATTATTATTATTATACATTTTTATTTTTTATTTTTTGTATTTCAATTTAAAAATGAAAATTATTATTATTATTATTATTATTATTATTATTATTATTATTATTATTATTATTATTATTATTCATGGTAATTGTTATTATTATGAAGACAATTCTTTTCAAGTTCACATCTAACTTGCAAACTTCTAAACTGTAAATTTCAATGAATTACTTCATAAGTTTGATTTAACAAAATAGTCATACTAAAATGTTCTAAAATATTTTAATAAAATACATAAAAAAAAATATATATATGTACTTTTTTTTAGTTGTTCAAGTTTATAAAAAAAACTGTATAAAAAAAACTTCAAGTTAAATTAAATGAAAATGAGAAATGTTGCATTGGCAACTACCTAAAAAGCAAGCAAACAAAAGGTTTATTTTGTATTTTATTTTAAACAACAACAAACATTCTTTTTTTTATTTTTTTTTATTGTTTTAGTTAATTAAGTTAAGTTTAGTTAAAAAACCTTCCACTAAAGTTTCTCGGAGTCCGCAATGAGACTGAATGCCAGCAAAGATATTATTGTCTCAGAATATCAATCACAACCAGATCTCAATATGAGAATTATATTAAATTATATTAAATTTGATAAAGAATTAGTTATTAAATTATAGTTTGTTTTACAAGAAAATACTATTTCAGTTTTTTCTACCTAAGATTTACTTATCCTTGTGACATTTACTAGCAATTTCAGAAAATAGTTTCTACACCCAACTTTTCGGTGTAAGGATATTTAGAAGACTTTTAGTCTCGTGAGCTATGAGAGAGCAACATCTGAGCAATAACACTCTTTTGAGAAGCAAATCAGATTGACTGTTGGCAAACATTTACTTGTATAATCCCCACTGGCGTACTTCTGCTGTTCTCAAAAGAAAAAGAGCATTTCCCAGAGTTTAAATCATTCATATATTTATTCATTTCGATCTGTCTCTTTATTTGTGTGTGTTTGTGCATGTTATGGAAATAAATTGAGCTTTCCTGCGTCTGCAGAAGGACAGAGAAGTGAAAATGCTGTGAGTGGGAGTTATTTGTTCGGGCAAATGCTGTTAGTCGGCCCACACAGCCTGATTCATGCCACTCCTTTCCATTCTGAAGGCTGGAAGAATGCAGCACGAAGGGCATGATCGCAGAGCGTTTGTTACGTCCTTGAATGAAGGGGAATCTTCTGACTGGAGATCAAACAAATGGTGAGAGCTGGCAAACCGATCCAGCAAACCAAAAGCAAAGCCTGACATCGCAAGAACTATAAAAAGAAACTTAACATGTTTTCTATGTGTAACATGGTTTAACGGAGAATCAGTGCAAGTTTTACAAGAATGTCATTGAGTGGGGCGCAGTGGTGGACCCCTACTTAGATGTCCTACTAAAAATGTCCCTACTTAGGGACATTTTTCAAGTATCTGTACATTACTGGAGTAGTTTTATTTTGAGTAACTTTTACTTTTACTTCACTACATTCCAAAGCATAAGATCGTACTTTTTACTTCACTACATTTCATAAAACTTATCATTACTCCTTATAATATATCACGTGCTCCGAGACGCAGAAGCGGTGTCTGATTCATGAATGAACTGATTATTTTCAATGAACCCATTAAATCGTTTCGCAAATCGCACCAAACGATTCATTCACGAATTGGAATGATCCGATTGCAGCTGTTCTCGAGTCGACAACTCACTGTGATCCGTGATCCGAAAATGATCCGTTTAGTGCGAGTGTCCAGTGAACTGAATTCACAAGGAAGAACCGGGAGATCTTGTTTTTGTCTGTTTAAATGCTTGAATGCAGACACATTAACATCAGAGTCTCTATGTTTTAGGTAAAACAAATATTAAAATAACATAGATTAAATAAAATAACTCATGTACGTTCAGCTTCCCCGCTGCTGTAACGTTAGCAGTTTTACTAAAATGCTATGCATTTAGCCCTGTGTGACGTCTGTTTTTATATTGTTTGTCAGCACACATAGCCTAAGCTACTGTGTATCTGGATCAACTAGACGAGTAGACAAATATAAATGTTTATTCATAACCATGCTGAAAATAAGTCAATGTTAGCTGATGCTAACTGTCTAGCTAACAAGCTTGCTGGTGCTAAGTTGACTTAATTTTTAGATATAAAGTCCAAATATTTTTATTCAACCACCTAGATAGA
>NW_015544118.1:225998-226279 GCF_001515605.1 Sinocyclocheilus anshuiensis | reverse complement strand
CAAAGCTGTCAGAGCTGTCAGTTGTTTGTCTGTTTAAATGCTTGAATGCAGACACATTAACATCAGAGTCTCGGTAAAACAAGTAAAACAAATATTAAAATAACATAGATTAAATAAAATAACTCATGTACGTTCAGCTTCCCCGCTGCTGTAACGTTAGCAGTTTTACTAAAATGCTATGCATTTAGCCCTGTGTGACGTCTGTTTTTATATTGTTTGTCAGCACACATAGCCTAAGTTACTATGTATCTGGATCAACTAGCCGAGTAGACAAATATAAA
>NW_015544118.1:210652-225824 GCF_001515605.1 Sinocyclocheilus anshuiensis | reverse complement strand
CAGTAATTATCAAAGTGGGTAGTGATGCCCTCTGGGGGCATTTGGCCAGGGGTGTTTTTACACCACAGACAAGGTTTGAGAAGAAAAAAATCATTATGAAAATCTAATTATATTTTCCTTATTATATTCATAATTTCCTAATTGGGAAAATCCCAGGTATTTTGAGTAGTAGGATTATACAAAAATATAAATATAAATATAAAATTAAATGATAAAAGTAGCCTATATAAAACTGCAAAATAAACTCATCTAACGGTACTTTTTACCTAGGTACATAAAAAATCAAGTACTTTTGTACTTTCACTCGAGTAAAATTGAAAACGGAGTACTTTTACTTTTACTGGAGTAATATTTTATTATACGGATCTACACTTTTACTCAAGTACTTGATTTGTATACTTCGTCCACCACTGGTGGGGCGATACTGTATATTGAATATTTAATACTGTATGATATCGCAAACGACTTACCTTTTCAGCTGACATCATCAGGCCTACCAACTCCTCCCATCCAACCCATCATTTAATGAATTCCTGAAGGACAGTCCAGCATTACTGAATATGCAGCTTTAAGTGTTAAATATGGTTTGCATACATGCTTTCATGAACACTTCTAACTTCGAATTGGTAAGTTTTATTCATTTCCATAAATCAGCTTAAACTGTTAATTACAATGATTTGATTCATAAGTTTGATTCAACAATATATTCATCTAAACACCCACTTGTACTAATATGATATGATCAGAATCAGAATCAGAATCAGAATGAGCTTTATTGCCAGGTATGTTTACACATACGAGGAATTTGTTTTCGTGACAGAAGCTTCCACAGTGTAACAGAATGACAGTGACAGAACAAAAAAACACAGATAATAAAAAATAGAACAAGTAAATAAGGAATAAAAATATATAAATTGCGGAGGAGCTCCAGTGCTGATCGTACGGGTGCTGGATGTGTATTTTCCCAGCCTCACTAGCTGCTGCCTGTCTGATATGATATGATATGTGATAAGATATGATATCTATCTTTAATAAACAGTTTAATAATTTAATAAGTTTAATATAAATGATATAATATGATGATATTTGAGATATGTACTTGAGATATGTACATTAGTAGTAGTACTTATTTATTTATTTATTTATTTACTTACTTACAGAAATGTACTAATAAATGGCAAGCAAATATAAAAGTTGTTTTGGTGAAAGCAATCCAAAAATCTAAAAATAAGATTAGATAGATAGATAGATAGATAGATAGATAGATAGATAGATAGATAGATAGATAGATAGATAGATAGATAGATAGATAGATAGATAGATAGATAGATAGATAGATAGATAGATAGATAGATAGATAGATAGATAGATAGATAGATAGATAGATAGATAGTATTTTGATGATATTTGATATCTGACTCA
This sequence comes from Sinocyclocheilus anshuiensis, assembly GCF_001515605.1. Lineage (NCBI taxonomy): Eukaryota > Metazoa > Chordata > Actinopteri > Cypriniformes > Cyprinidae > Sinocyclocheilus > Sinocyclocheilus anshuiensis. The sequence continues at coordinate 224,402 of NW_015544118.1, read as the reverse complement.
CAAGCAGACGTATTTTCAGTCAAGCGATTGCTTATCTTTTGTGTGGCTGTGATGTCAGCGGTGGATTCTTTATTTATTTAATTGTTTATTTTCAGCTCCTGCAGAGGTGGGTGGATGAATCGGCTGTAAAAGCTCACAACCATACCATGATTCTCACTCCCAGTTTCAGCATCTCGCCTGACATCATTGCCTCCGCTCGCTGCCACAGGCGTGCAAGTGCCAAGACATGGAGAACACTTGTCAGGTTGGGAAGTGTTATTTATTTTTCCCAACATGCCAGAGCGTGTCTCAGTCTGTCAGACGTGGTCCTGGCACAGACATACGGCCCATCCAGCACATGCACCTCACTGCAGGCCTAACTCTACTTCCAAATTGTCACCTATGAAAGTTTAATGGTTGTCTGTGACTGCATAGTGAATAATTGAACAAGGGAAAAAACGGATTCTTTCCTCGATAACGAAGCCGGCAGTAAACCTTAAGTACCAAAAAGCAGAAATGCCAGATTTTAGTGCCTAGTTCCCCTCAAGAAAAGACAAACCACAGGTTTTTTGGTTAGCTGGTACTGCTTTAGGATCCAAATTTTACACTGACCTAACACACATGTATTCATATGTAATGTGTATATATTTAAACTATTATATATATGACCCCTTTAAATAAATAACATAATTCAATAATATCAGCAATGTAAGTCAATAGATTTAATCTTACTCAACATTTAACCTTACATTTATAATAATTAATAATAATAATAATAATACAATCAAAAAGCTTTGATATTCTTATATTATATGGTATATTATTATATATTATATTTATTACATTACATTATATTATATTATAATCTTTCAACAGTATATTTGTCGAATATTAGTAGAATATTCACAATGTTCTCCTGAGAAAAATACTCCTATAATCTCCTTTTTTAAATCTGTCTCTTCTACTTTCATAAACGATCTCAGGAATGCCCCAAAGAATACTTTTGTCAAGATTTGTCAATATATAAAAGTCCGAACTTATTTCTCTTCCAATTTTAAGTGATCTGAGCCGCTATCCACACTCATTTCATAGTTCTTTCCTCTTACTGTATGACAACTATTGTTATTTCTCCCAAGGATGTTTAGGAGAAACATCTGAGAATGACACTTTAATGAAACAGCTCCTCGCGTCTCCTGAGCTCTGGAAAGGTACATCCCTGAGCAATAAAACCTTCCTGTGGGTCAGACAGGAAACAATGCTGCCACTGCCTTTATAAGACCTTCACGTCAAGCCCGTATTTAGGTTTAATTACAGCTTCCTCTCTTTCTGTCCCATGGGATGTGACTAGCAGCTTAAGGGTTTGATGATAAACTCCAGACAGTTTGCCTAATATACAAACAATACCTTCAAACCATCACCACCAGCTTAGTAATTTCATTAAGAAGGAAAACCTGCCAAGGAAAAAGGCAATATGATGCATTTTCCTTTGATTAATTGTTTCAACAGGCCTGCATTCACCTCTATTTTAATGACCTGAGAAAACAGTGACACGGCATTATAATATTCATGAGATTCCAGGCCTCATTATTGCGACAAGATTTGCATTTTAACGTTGATATGCATTTTCTGCTTTTGTGACTAAACAGTAAAGATGCATTAATAACTTCTACAGCTGTTTTCTGAGGAGGCGTACGGCAGCAGCACATAATACATTTTATTATTATAGGAATGTGCCATGAGTCAAAATACATTTACGGTCATTTTAATTGTCTCTTACATTTATTGCTTCTCAGATTTTATCCTACAATCAGAAATCAGAGATTTATTATATTTTTTATTTATTTAGAATCATCAATAAGAGCTTCAAAGATTCTTCTACGATTATATCCAATACTGTCTTGCAGAGACAAACATTTTCCACCTGGCAGATAATGAAACTGGGTAAAACTAAACTAAACTAAAATACCAACTGCATGTCAACACCTTGGTAAGAACCCAACACAATGAAACTGGGTAAAACTAAACTAAAATACCAACTGCATACCAACACCTTGGTAACAACCCAACACAATTCTAGCATCATGGCAGTGACTTTGACACTGAAAAACATAGTCATTCACAATTGTAATGCTCATTCAGAGCCTACGAGACTTTATAGAGACCTAAAATGGACACAAACTAGACAATTATTCACATACAATAAGAGCTTTATCCATATGGATATTGTGTCGTCGCTGCCTGTCAGCTCAAGCATCGTCGCAGCTTTGATCTAATTTCTGTTGTCCTGAGCGTCTGTCTTTGATTTTTCAGTATGTTCCCTTCTGTTCTCGCCTGAAACTTCCTTCACCTTTTCTCTTTGCTTTTTTCGTATAGGAGAGATAATAACCATTGTTGAAAGATGCCCTTATGACCGGCCATATGAGGGCAGAGGCAAACAGCCGAGTTCAGCACTTTGGGCCGTATTTCAAGATATGACATTTATGTTGACATTTTTGTGCTATGAAGGATTAATAAGTGAGTCTGCTATCCACTTTTCTCCTCTCACAGAAAAGTTGAAAGATTTTCTTTTCTGCAAAATAGTTCTCATCTCATCTCATGGTGTAACAGCACACTGCCTCTCTCCTCTCATGATATCACCATCTGACGGCCATCAAACACTTACGGTATGAATCAAGAGATTTTTTTTCAATTTCAACAGGCTGCAGATATCTTAACGTTCTCAACGTTCTGTAAAAACAACACGAGATGCTGAAACAGGTTCAAAGATCATAAGTTATTTTGCAATAAATTGCTGTTCTTGTTGATTCACTGTTGCAGAAATTTTCATTAATGTCACAAGCACAGACTTGCTGTGTACAGTAATTTGATCTGGTCATGGTTTTGTGGATCATGACTCAAAGCAGGTACAAAATAGAAATCTTAAAACTGGAATTAAAACTAAAGCCTTGGTACTTTTGGATTTATTTACAACAAAGGAACATTATACAGAAAACTGGAGAAGAAAAATTTTAGATTCTGCACTTCTTTCTGAGTCACTAATCAAATTGAATTCCATTGAAGCTTAAGGCACTGGAACGTTCTCTGTGTTGAAGAACATAATTATCAGGTTTTGTTCATGTCTGCTCATGTGTTGCTGTCATTAAAGCAAAAAGAAGACAACATGCTAAGAAATTTTGTAAATGTTAGTTTGTTTTGTAACTGTTAATTTATCTATATTATTATATTATATATCTATATATTATAACTATTTCTCTATTATTGTCAAATGTTTTGATAATGTACACTACTGGTGATATGTCTGGACACAACTACACATTTTACATATTTTGTAATTTTAGTAAAGTCATGGAAATGCTGAAATAATACTAATTATATTATACATACTGTACATACAAATAACACAATTTTGGTTTACACACATGTCATTTTAGTATAATTGACATGCTACTATAGTTCTTATTCAGAATTTGAATTTTTATTTTTATATTTTCTGTTTTCACATTCATTTTAGGTAAAGTTTAAGAAATTTAGTTGTCTTTTTTCATTCTTATTTATTTTCATTATTATTTTTATTATTCTATATTTTCTGTTTTCACATTCATTTTAGGTAAAGTTTAAGAAATGTAGTTGTCTTTTTTCATTCTTATTTATTTTCATTATTATTTTTATTATTATTTTTATTTTAAGTTCCAGTCATGTTGCCTTGGCAATTAGATTAAAGTGTAGATACTATCTATCTTTGATTAAAATGTGTGTGTGTGTGTGTGTGTGTGTGTGTGTGTGTACATATTTTTCTATACTGGTGGGGACTTAAACCTGAATACACACCAACTCATGGGGACTTGTGTCACCGTGGGGACCTAAATTGAGTTCCCCATGGGTACAGAAGCTTATAAATCATACAGAATGAGTTTTGTTGAGATTGTAAAAATGTTTTCTGTGAGGGGTAGGTTTAGGTGTAGGGTTGGTGTAGTGCGATAAATAATACAGTTTGTACAGTAGAAAAACCATAACACCTATGGGGAGTCCCCACAAGGATAGTGAAGCAGACTGTGTGTGTGTGTGTATGTTTGTACACACACACAAACACAACATATTTTTACAATTATTTTTTTGTATTTTAATAAATTGCATTTATTTAATATACATTTTTATTACTATTATACTTATTAAATATAATTGTTTGCTTGTACATATATTAAAAGTGTAATTGTGATTAATCATCTTCTGTACAAAGATAAATGTATTTAAAATGTATTTTATTATTATTAAATATAAAATAAATTATTAAATTTATTTAAGATACATTTTAATCACTATTATTTTAGTATAACTGATCTACTACTATAGCATAAAAAAGTGTGTGTAAACTCACTGGTAGTTTCAATGGTAGTGTAATTAAAAAAAAAAAAAAAGCTTTTGGAATCCTGTACAAACACCTTGAAACCAAAACTCCTATTTGTCCCTCACAGATGACACAACACTGAGAAAACTTGCTTCAAGTTTCAAGTTTCAGTTTATTTATATAGCACGTATAAAACAGCCACACGGCTGACCAAAGTGCTGTACAGAAATTCAAAATAGTAAAAAGAATATAAAAATCTGCACAGCTACACAATTAAACAGGGTCTCGCCTTAATAATAAAATAAGTAAATATATTAATAACACAAGAGAAACAAAGTATAAACCCATAAAAGACTAAGCAAAGACCATAATAGAAAATTATTTATAAGCCAAACAAAACAGGTATGTTTTTAGGAGAGATTTAAAAGTGGACAGAGAAGGGGCAAGTCTAATCTCTAAAGGGAGGCTATTCCACAGCCGCGGCCCAACCACTGAAAAAGCACGATCCCCTCTACGTTTGAGTCTGGATTGTGGGACTAGAAGAAGATTCTGATCACTGGATCTTAAGCGTCTGGATGGAGTATATGGGTATAGTAATTCAGATAAATAAATAGGGGCTAGATCATTTAAAGATTTATATACAAATAAAATAATTTTAAAATCAATTCTGAATTGAATAGGCAGCCAATGAAGGGTCCGCAGAATTGGAGTAATGTGAGCACTTTTGCGGCTATTATGAAGGAATCTGCTGCTGATAGATCCAAAAGCACGAGGACCACAGAGTCGCCAGAGTCCGTAGATAAAAAGATGTCGTTTAGCACTCTCAAGAGGGCAGATTCGGTGCTATGTGCAGATTTAAAGCCAGATTGAAAAATCTCTGAAATACCGTTGCAACTGAGAAAAGACTGGAGTTGATCAAACACAATTTTTTCAAATACCTTCGAGATAAATTGTAAAACAGAAATAGGGCGAAAGTTATTCAAAACAGAAGAATCCAGTGACGGCTTCTTGAGTATAGGAGTGACAGTAGCCACTTTAAAGGCAGTTGATCAAACACAATTTTTTCAAATACCTTCGAGATAAATGGTAAAACAGAAATAGGGCGAAAGTTATTCAAAACAGAAGAATCCAGTGAAGGCTTCTTGAGTATAGGAGTGACAGTAGCCACTTTGAAGGCAGCAGGGACAAAGCCAGTACAAAGACACTTATTAAAAAGAGACACCAGACCCGGCCCAACACAATCAACAATTGATTTTAAAAATTTAGGGTGTATGGTATCAAAAGAACAAAAAGATGATTTGACGTTAACAATGGTGTTTTTAAGTAGTTGCAGAGAAATAGGTTCAAAAACATCCCAGGAAGCAAAGTTCATTGACGGCATAGAGGGTTCAGTATGAGAAGGGCATATGCAATGTCTCAAATTGGAGATTTTATCAATAAAAAATCTCAAAAAGCTTTCACACAGAGCCTCAGAAGCTTGTTTGAAATGTAAATGACATTTTACACAACGTGACCTTTATCAAGACTCAACGCTATTAAACCCCTCTCCAGCTTTCCAGTGACAGACCTGCCAGTGAGGTCAGCCTATTGTTATCCAGCTCACACAACTCTGCATTGTTTTACAAGGTTTTGTTTATCCATCTGGATCCACCCCAACTCAAGCCATAAAACAAAGATGACTGCAGGACTGCCTTCCCATTCGGATGATTTAATTTAGCTCTGGTCAAAGAAGAATGATTCCACTGTTTGAGATTGTAATACGCACACGTGACGCTTCCCGAAAAAAACCTGATGCTGCATGTTAATAAGACTGGAGACCCTGAATATCTCCATGCTAGATGAAGTGTAAAGAATGAGGCTCCACTCAATTACCGGCGGTGAGGTGCGACTTTCTTCCTATTCGGCCCCATCCTCAAAGGAACGCTGATGAGAGTCAATTGACTTTGTTTGGGAATAAATCCAGAGGAAGCAGTTTAAACACTCCACTCGTGTTGCAGATAAATGTTTGTCATTGGCGTCGCCCCGTCCGTCTCAAAGAAATCCGATAAGGCTGTGAAGACACATGATAATTGTGCACTGATGTAACAAATGTGACATTTAACAAACAAACACTGCATAAACAGATCAGCCGACTGATAGTGGGTAACGGATAGCGCTGGAAGGTTACGGGCCGCTGAATAATCCCTGTATCAAGCCCAGGGGTCAGCGCATGTACACTGCGGCATATTTGTAGGTGATGAGATGGAGAGATTTGTGTCGGTTTAAACACAACGGCTTATCTGCTCAAACGAAGGATTTGTAAGAACGGATCAGCTGGTAAAAAGGGTAAATGTTGTTTTATTTAAAGGATGGGAGTTAAGCCTTCAGGATATGAGGATCTCCTTAGAGCACTAATGGCGCACGTGTCAGAGTGAGAAAAGTGGGAAACTTGACAGGGAAGTCTAGTTATACGCAGCCGCCTCATGTGCTATTGGACACAAATAAAGTAACAATTGCTTCATTCTTGACCTGTTTTCCCCTTGATAAAATTGTAATTCTCTTTATTCTGAAATATTTACATGTAGCAACACTTCTATTTAGAATCACATCAGCCTGAAGAATCCTTTGATGTTGAAATGGTTTTTGTGTTATAGTTTAGGTTATTTTTTCCTGCCTTCTTTTTTTCAAATTTGTAACTGTCAAAGCCACCTCATTATTGATTTTCTGGAGCTCAGCAATCCAACTACACAGACTTTTAACACACGCTCAACACAGATTCTTGACTGGTTTTCCTGGATGAAATGGTAGTTCTCTTTGTTCCGGAATATAAATACCTTTTTTAAATAGCTAAATGCATATTAAATAGCTGTATCACAGCTTATACCATGCTCTAAAAAAGATGGTTCTTTAAAAATGAGTTACATGTATTAACAGTTCTTTTTTTTTTTTTTTTTTTTTAAAAAAAAAAAAAAAAAAAAAAAAAAAAAAAGTGTAGGCCTATTTTTTGCTGTGAATGTCCCAATTGAGGAACAGGATGTGAAAATTTAAGATAAATGTTCATGTTGTATGTTTTGGTTGCATTTGTGAGTTAATACAAATGTAGATATCGATATATCGATCGATATATCGATCGATGTTGTCCTGTATCGAATCGTATCGTAGAATTTTTTGAAGTAACGGCAAATATCGTATCGCTGGGTATGAGAATCGATATCGTATCGTGACGAACCATCCGATTTACACCCCTAATTAATACCAGTTTCAGCACAAAATGATTATGATTAAACATCCAAAGGTAAGTTAAAAGAAAAAGTACAATTTTTTTTTTTTTTTTTTTTTAAAGAAAAAAAACAGTTCTTTTCTCTTTTTTTGGCTATCAAAATAGCATCAAAATCACATTCCGGTGTGTCAAAACTTCCTTCTAGGAGGTTCCAACACTCTCAACAGGTACATGATTTATTTATTTTCTATAAATTTAAACTAAATAAATTGTAATCCTATCAATCACATATTTTTCTCTTTTTAGTTTAACAGAACATAAATATGACGAGCTCTGTTCAGCTTCTCTTCTCTTCTCTTCCTCTTCTTTTTCTTCTTCTTCTTCTTATTATTATTACTATTATTGTGTCTACATAATATTAACAATACTAATATTAATAATATAAATATAGTGATATGAATGAATGAATATTTTCTGGTGGTTATAACACCATTAAGGTATATAGCACTTTCAAAGCATGGCTCTTTATGGAACCTTATTAAAAGGGATCTATTTAGCACCAAAAAGGGTTCTGCTTTTGTTATACGCCAAAGAACCCCATTGGTATGATTTAGAATCATTTTACTTTAGAATGCATGAACAAAAACAATGAAGACACTTTCAAACTGAACAAATTCCAGCCAGTGTATTTGCTGTGGGTGTCAAAGGCTGAGATTCCAGTCAAACTGGATTTTGCATTTTGACAAATCCATCTGTCACTTGGTAGAACTAGTGAGCATGACATTGAGTCCTCATCCTTGACAACCATGAACAAAACTATGAAAGGTAAAATAAAATGTACCACCCAAACTGCATTAACCCTGTAAAGCCACACATACGCACACAATATATGGAATAGTTTAACTTAAAATTTAAAAACAAATGCATATGTGTTTTTTGTTGAGTATCGTTTGATCCATCTGGCTTTTATAGTATGATATAGTGAGAATGTGGAGAATATGGACATTCAGTGTAAAAGCTGGGTAGTGAAGCTAAACCAGCTGAGAACCACACATATAGATGACCTCAAAGCTAACAGACGAGGAAAAAAAAAAGAAAAAAAAGCTAACAAACCTCCATTGTTTTGTCTTTGGCAATGTTGTGAAATTACAAAGGATCTATTGGTTCAACACCAGCATGAGGAATCAGCACCACGGACAGCAACCCTGCTCATATTCAGCCTGCCTCGTCTCATGCTGATATACGGCAGCTCTTTGCCCTTAAAGAGAAATCTGAGGTCAGCTCTTTTAATTCCTTTAAAATCTTAATCATAAGAACATCTCCGCTAACTCTAAATCAGTAGAAAAGGCCAACGGGAGGTTAATAGGAGACAAAATAGTCTGTATGCAACTATGAACTACAGCAATCAAACGGCTGCCTTCATAAAATCTGGTCCGAATATAAATAATATACACTTTCTAACGACTGTATAATGCTTTTTCCTTCAGTAACACATTACAGTATGGTTCTATAAGTTAACTACAATAGTTAACATAAACTAACAATTCAAAAGCAAGTATTCATTTATTAATTTTAACATTTACTAATACACTATTAACATCAAATGTTATGTCTGTTAATATTATTTAATGGACCTGAGCTGAACAATGAAAAGTTGTATTTTATTAACTAATGTTAACAACGATTAATAAACACTGTAACAAATGTATTGCACATTGTTATTGTGGTTACACTTTATTTTGATAGTCCACTTTAGACATCCTACTAACTATAAGTAACTTTGCAATTAAATGTCAACTAAATTAGTAGGCTGTTAGGTTAGGGTTCGTGTTAGTAGAATAAGTTGACATGTTAAATAAATAAATAAAGCATTACCAGGTATTTAGCAGACAGTCTACTACTACTCTAATGACTGATAATTGACATGTAGTTGCAAAGTTACTTATAGTTAGTAGAATGCCTAAAGTAGACTATCAAAGTAAAGTGTTACAGTTATGGTTAGTAAATGCATTAACATTATGGTACTTTATTGTAAAATTTTACCGCTTTTCTTTATTTTACAAAACATTGTACTCCATTACAATTAAAAGCATGTTTATTTACTTTGTGTAAGCATGCTGAAGTGAATTGATAAGGCTGGCTGACTCCAAAAAGTCCAGAAGTTGAATCTTGTACACAAGGTCTAGAGAAGTTTGGAAAATGTAAATGTCTTTATGCTTGAGAGAATTTAAATTTGGGGCCTTTAAGAGTCCCTGACATCTATATGCATGCGATCAGCGGACCGAATGAAATTTACGAGAGGTTGGTCAGGCATTGATTCCTTGACCTTGCTCGCTTAGCCAGAATAATGCAAACTTCTGTGTCTCTGCTTTATTCTGTTTGCAACCATTATTTATTGTCTTTGGCAAATTATTTTCCTGAGAGTGACAATATATCAAGGTTGGGTCTGATTCCTGAGCTGCCACATTTCTCCACTTCATTCTTCTTCGAAGCAACTTAAGGCACGGCTCTCTTCTCTCTCATTTTTTTTTAATTAGTTTTAATTTTTTTCTTGTGAAAGAAATGCATAAATGAATAAGAAAGCTGTGTACTGAGTAATCCACTAGGGTGACAATTTTTACCTGAGAAATTTGGAAACCATGTTACATGGAAGTAAAAATGACGTTAGAAAGATGACAGCATCATCATAGACAGCAATATTTTTTTACAAAGAGATCGGTGGTTACCTTCATTGAAAATGGGTAAAATTCAACAATTTGGACATGAAGCCACACTGAGACTAACTATAGGATTGAACCATATAGATCCTTATAAATGAAGATTACATAATAAAAGTTTATTAAAAATGAGAGTCTAAAAGGACATCAAGATATCTTTAATACTTCTAGAATTACAGACAAACAAACATTGGAAAAATAATATTTATGGCACTCAAACGGGTATTCATGTTCAATGCATATGTTTTGATGGAAGGAACCGAGATACATTTCTAGTTTCAACATTAACTGTTCTTCAGACATTCCTCTTTAAAAGGAAAAAAAGTATCAGCTGTATGCAAAGTGACTTGGTTTTTGACCACTGAAAATGTGTACGATTTAACACATTTTTAACACAATTTTACTCTTGGAGCCATATTGAGATCACAATATCTCGGGAATCAAACCCCCCAATAGAATATGAAAAGTGTGTCAAGAACCAAAATCTAAAAGCTCTGTGTAAAAATAAAATGATGATGCTGCCATCTTTCTAAAGTCATTTTGTCTCCAAAGTTCAGGTGAAAATTGTCATTTTGACCTCTCTCTCTATAAAATAGTGGATTACTCAGCAATGTGACATTTAATATGTTGGCCTTCATCACTATTCATATTTGTCTTTCTTCAGAAAAAAAAAATCAACAAAATATATTTTTTTTTTCTGAAATTTGGTTGATTTGACATGGAATGACCCTCACTGTATTTATTTACTAATCAGTCATGTAATAAGTGAGATAATGTACAGCCAGTTGGTCATTACCAAAAAATATATCCCTAAAGTGTGATACAGTGATACCTGTTTCAAGTTTATTTTGCAATAACAAGTGTCTCGCTATAAATTATGCCTTACACAACTGTTACTTATAAGAACACTCAATGCACATCAACACAGCAACAGCACAGATACAATAATCAGACCACATGCGTGTTAATATTTGCTTAAACTACTTTTGACCCTTGCTTAAGTCCACACAGAAAGTGTTGAGAGCCATTAGGCAGCAGAATGAGTTTCGTTCTCATGCTGTGTGGTAGATTGACCTATTCTTCAATTTGTTTTTATCTCAGCATATACTGAGACTTTTGGCACTGAGGTTCACATAATAGAAGTATAAATTAAATATTACGATGGTCCAGGACCTTTAACTAGACCATTAAGAAGAAAACCAAGAACTCCACAGAGTAACAGCCCTACTGAAGTGCTTTCAACACCTCAGATGAAAGAATATATCATGCCAGGGTGATTTAATTCATATTCAAAGGTATATGTTTGAATTTTTTCCCCTGCTTTTTTACACTGTGTAGCTAAATGAGTATTAAAGTACAATATAAACACTGTATAATTTTTACACTGTACATTTTACGCTGTTTTTGTTTTTCTGAGCAAAAAATATATATTATAAATTTTACCCTGATTTACAGAAGAGACCCACTAAAATGTCATTCAGTGTAACAATCTTGTCAGGCATATTTACAACAAAAATCTATTTATGACGTATTAAAAGACTAATTACTTTCACCCCAAATACTAATTAGTTGTAATTTTACATTTTTTTAAATTTGCCACTATCCTAGGTTTTGCCCATTTGTCAGTAAGAATTTTTTACTCATTTAAAACACAATCAAATTTAATATGCTACATTATTATTTTATATATTTTAATATGTACACGTCAGAATAAGCATGTTGTTTGAATTTTTACATAAATATTGTGTTACACTGAATGACAATGTAACATTATTTCAAACAAATTTTGAGATTTTATTCTCCCAAAACTTATTTGAAACCTTAAAAGTAGACACTTTACTTACATTTAATGTGCTTTCTATGGACATAAAATCACTTTTGTAAATTTATTTTGATGCGGACATCTTAATGTCTTTGACCCATGTAATATTTGTGAAATTTACTAGCAATTTACTAGCGAGTTAAATTTTTATTTTTTTTACAGTGTATCCAGGGCAACAGTAATAATAGATTACATATTAAATAATACCTTTGAGTAATGTTGTTAGGTCTTATTCTTTAAAGACCAACAAATTTTGCATTTTATCAATAATGCTGATATAAAACAGATTATTACATGTAAAAGTGTGAATATCTGAAAAACACACACACAAATTACAATATCAACACATTAAAAGCTTTTGAAATGTAAACCTTAGACTAACATTTTTCGAAGTTGTCAAAAAGATTACAAACTGATTAAGATTACAAAAATGCATGTGCATGTTCCTTTTACCAATGGATACCTATGAATATGAATGCAATTATTTGATTCAGTTAACAAAAATGTATGGTTTTATACACAAATACTACTAAGATCACACACATACAACAAATATGCCATTGTAAAAATATCAAGATATGGTATAAAATGGTCTGTTGGATTTAGTGTTGGAGTGCTTACATCAAACTACCTTCTTTGACCTTCGCATTGACCTTGTAACATGAGGTCTTGCGAGTGTTGTAGGCCTTGCGTCACCTCTCTCACATAATGTGAAGATGGTCTTCAGGAGATCAATGCTTCCCTTGAACTGCATGAAAAGCTTTAATGGTTTATCAGCTCAAGATAAAGTAATCAATAGCGCTGGAGTTAAATGGAGGCCGTATATTCATTCATCTGATCACAGGTGATGAGAGGGTCTTTTGCTCATATAATCACACCTCTCGATATATTCTCAAAGGACCCCATTAACTTCTCCATGCTCCATGCTCTTTAACATTTTCATAAGCTACTCAAATAGTTGCTGACGCAGCTTTGCCATTTAAGGAAACGGTGGCTTTCCCCATAGCAAAGTCAAACACGCCATCAATTCCCAACTGTTGCATTTGCGGAGCAGACAAAATGTTTGACTTGGCACAAAAGCGGGAGGTCTGAAAAATTATCATGTTTACATATTACAATATGCAATATGTCAAAGTATATACAACATATGTTGTCTGATCTCAGTTTAAACACAAGAGAACTGCAGCCATCCTATTGCCATCCACTACATTTTTCACAAAAGTGGTAAAGTTTTGTAAAAAAAAATAATAAAAAAATAGGTATATTAAAATTAAAGCTATACTTAAAGTATACAATTACATTTTTTATATTTTAATAGTTTGGTAGTCTTTAAAAGAATAAGAACTAACTGCATTATTCACAGATAAAATGTACTTATTTAGGATACTGAATAATTTTTTTGATTTATCATTTCAAATTAAATTTTTTAAAACATTTTAAAGGGGTCATATGATGCGATTTCAAGTTTTCCTTTCTCTTCACTGACGATTCAAACACGAGTTTTGAGCAGTGTAGAGTAGCGCTTGTTGTTTGTCGCTTCTCCGATCACAAATGCAGACATGGTTTTATGCTTACGCGGCGTGATGCAACGCACCGCGTAAAAAGACAGTACTGTATAAGTCATTGTAATCCGTAATTATGTCCCCACTGGATGCAACAAATGCCTCGTTTATAATGTGTTTTAATGT
>NW_015544118.1:205598-210563 GCF_001515605.1 Sinocyclocheilus anshuiensis | reverse complement strand
CAACGCACTGGATAGCTGGCCAATCAGAGCACACCTCGCTTTTCAGACCGATGAGCTTTGTAAAATGTACATTACAATGTAATGTACAGTATGTGGGAAAAAATTTGGTTTTTGAACCTTAAACCGCATAAACACATTTCATTACACCAAATACACAAAATAATGTTCTTTTTAGCAACATCATATGACCCATTTAAAGAGAAAATCGTAATCATGAGCTTTAATCAATTTATTATGATTTATTATGAGCCATTTATTATTAATATTATTATTATTATTAATATTCTACAATAATCATTGTTTTATTTACTATTTTCATATTTTTGATATTATAGTATACTTAAATTTTTAACATTTAAAATTATTGTAGTGCTTTTTATTTTTGTTGTATTGTTGTATTTTGTTATGTTTGTATATACTTTAAATATTTAATACTTAGGTATGCTTTTTGACTGTTTTTCACTAAATAAACACATACACACACATACAAAAAACTGTTAAAAACAGTTAAGAAAGATATATAATAACAAAATGACACATACAAAAATCTATATATTTACTAAAATATTTTAACATGGGAAAATGTCCCACATGGACTTCCTTGAACATTTTTGAGCAATGATGCAAGCAAATCTTTGAGTTAATTCACTAAAAAAGATTGAACTGATTCACAGAAATTAATACAATTTACCAAATTTACCACCAATGATACAATATTATTGAAACATCTCTGTCTTAAAGCTCTCATTTTTACTGAAATTTGCATTTTATACTCAGACAGAGAATCTCATATCAAAAATCCCGTCAAAGCCTCATTATTTAGCAGCTGATATTTTGAGAAAATAATCACACAACAACAGCTGATCATGTTCTTAAATAAATACTCCAAATAAACAAAAATAAGCGTGAAAATATTCAAAGATGAGATTCCCGAAGCAACGATGATCTTGCAGCAAACGTGAAGACTCTATCACCTCTAAATAAATGCTAATTCAATATCATACAATATTTATGCAAATGAGCGCATGTGTGAGACCTGCTGAAAGATGATGAGGGCTTGAATCATACAAACGAGGCTTTGGTTGAATGAGAGATAGTTCTTCCCAGAATCACTGAACTGTCTAATTGTATTAGCCCCTTAAACGCTGAAATCTAAACAAGAGCGCTGAACGCCTCGTTTGGCAGACAGAACTAGTACAGCACCCATGTTGAAACGAGGGCAGTGAGTCAGCGAACGACAGACCAACTCACATCATTAGAGTCAAGCTGCTTGCACAACAACAGATCTGCCACGAGAAAAAAAAAAAAAAAAAACATGCCTTTGGAGATGCGCAGTTTGAGCACATTTTCCTCACAAACTACTGTAAATCTACCTACCATGATTGTGAAAGAAATGTGTGTCTGCCAACAAGAATGTCACCATTACATATTTTACACTGATAAAGACCAGGGCCCGTATTCATGAAAAATCTTAGTGCAAAGAGTTGCTCCTAGTGACACAATTCTAAGAAAATTCTTAGAAATGTGGATGTTTCCTCTTAAAATTAAAGAAAATATCCTAGTAAAGAAAAAAGTCATTCAGAAAGCATCTTAACCCTTAAAAGAGCTCTTAAAGGGTTAGTTCACCCAAAAATGAAAATTAGCCCATAAATTACTCACCCTCAAGTCATCCTAGGTGTATATGACTTTTTTCTTCTTTCAGACGAATCCAGTCGGAGTTATATAAAAAACTGTCTTTGATCTTTCAAGCTGTTTAATGCCACTCAGCGGGTGTTGCATGCATCAGTCCAAAAGAAGTTAAATAAAATGCGCCCATCCATAAAAAAAAGTGTCTCACACAGCTCCGGGGAGGTGAACAAAGGCCTTCTGTAGCGAATCGATGCGTTTTTGTAAGAAAAATATCCATATTCAAAACGTAATAATCAACCAGTTTCCTCTTGGCTTATATCGAAATCCTCTGACATTCTTCTTTACAAATCCTCGTTTTGTACTTTTAATTAGTGACCGTTGTTTTGTTTTGATCTCTCCCCTGCGCATCCGCGTGCGTCACTTCTGAGCGGCACATGCGCAAAGCTGACCTCCATACGTTATCCTCCCGGAACTGCTTCCATGTACAACAGTGAGCGCAAGCTAGATTAAAGTGATTATTACGTTTTGGGATTCGTCTGAAAGAAGAAAGTCATATACACCTAGGATGACTTGAGGGTGAGTAATTTATGGGCTAATTTCCATTTTTGGGTGAATTAACCCTTTCAGGTCCAAAACTGTTAGGAGTACAGACGAGGACTTTTAAGAGGCTTGAAGGGATACTCCACCCCAAAATGAAAATTTTGTCATTAATCACTTACCCCCATGTCGTTCCAAACCCCTAAAAGCTTCGATCGTCTTCGGAACACAATTTAAGATATTTTGGATGAAATATCTTATATCAACAGTCACGGAGGCTTGTGACTGTTGCCGTAACGTTATGAAGCGACGAGAATACTTTTTGTACGCGAAGAAAACAAAAATAACGACTTTATTCAACAATTCGTCTCCTCTGTGTCTTCTCCGCATCACTGTAGCGCCATTTTGGAGAATATCCTACAGTGATGCAGAGAGACACAGAGGAGACAAATTGTTGAATAAAGTTGTTATTTTTGTTGTCTTCGCGTACAAAAAGTATTTTCATCGCTTCATAACATTACGGTTGAACCACTGATGGACTATTCCGACGATGTCTTTCATACTTTTCTGGACCTTGACAGTGTAATTTGCTTGGCAGTCAATCCGACAGTCACAAGCCTCCCGGTTTTCATCCAAAATATCTTAAATTGTGTTCTGAAGACGAACAAAGCTTTTACGGGTTTGGAACGACATGGGGGTAAGTGATTAATGACAGAATTTTCATTTTGGGGTGGAGTATCCCTTTAAGAGTTTCTTTAGCAGTGGAGAAAATGGACGAAACATGAAGAGGGAGAAGATATGTGTTGCACAATGCATGACAGTGAGTTAATAAGACGCTACACATTAGATCATGAAGGGATCATGCTTGTGACCAATCTTATTAGAGACATGCTAACATCTCCGACCACCAGAAATGGAAGTAATCAACACATTAACTACATACTAACATATTTGGCAACTGGAAAAATGCAACTGTGCACCAGTGATGATTTGGGTCATCATTTTCTCACAACCTTCTATAAGCAAAGTGATCACACAAACAATTACAGCACGTTCAGAACCTCATTGCCTCGCTGTTCATTTCCTATCAAATATATTAAGTACAACATTAACAGCATGGTAAATAAAAAATAAAGAATATATAAACACACACATATATATATATATATATATATATACAGTAATGTGTTTGTGTGTGTGTGTGGTAAAACAGGAAAAATTACACATAATTTAAAAGTGAAGGCTTATAATAGACCCTACACTTAAAAGGGCTCTTTTATTTCCTTCTTTGACAACCAACCAATCACAGTCTTCAAAAGACTGTGCCATACCTAGCAACGGGGTCAGCCCCGCCTCCTCACCAAGATAAAAGTTTTTGTCTTTTCCTCACTCAAAGTTCCTCTTAGATTGGTCCTGAATCACTCTTAAGCTAAGACTCATACGTAGAATGTTTTAAGCTAAATTAGGAGCTTTCTGAGAGGATTCTTAGAAGCTTTAAGAATACGGGCCCAGATCATAATATTGGATTTAATACAAAATGTCTTTCAATATGGGACATCTTATTAAAACATACAACAAAGGGTTCCACAAGCAGGGAGAGGAATTAACTGAGATAACTTTACTGAGAATGTGCTTGAATTTAAAAAGTTTGGCATTTAGTCACGATTTTAAAGAGCCATCTGCACTGTAAAAAATAATACACTATATCTACTCAATAAAATTGTGGCAACAGATTACAAGCAATAATATTAATTAAATTCAACAACTATTGAGAATTGAGTTAGAATTAATCAAACGTGTTCTTAAAAATTAGCCATTCAAATCAAGTAAATGCAAATAGCACACAAAAAATTTAAGTAAAATTTAAACAAAAATATTGGTTTCATCAGAGTACTATGCTAATGAATACTACTTAAAGGGATTGTTTTGATTTAACAAAAAATAATTTAGTATTATTATTTATTAATGAGGTTAATAAAATAATTTTAATGATTCCAGGTATGAATAACAGACACAGACGTTGAAGATGAATTACAAACTTCTGCTTTATTGCCAACAACAGTTACAATAGCATCTATTAGTATTCTCAGACAGAGTGAACATTCACTAGTAGCTCAACAGAACCAACTGTTTTTTGTTTTTTTTTAATCCACAGTTAATTTTTAAGGCATATACATTCAGGTTTGCAGAACAAAGTCTATTTTGTGTTTCTTTTTAGGTACAAATAGTTTAAAATACACAATGAAGTTGATTTTTTTTTGTCACTTTTCTCTTTCTAGACAAAATGTTCAAATATGTGAGGTATTTGTTTGGCAACATGGAACTACAGAACAGATAAAACCATCTTATTTTAAGTTAGCAGCTTAGACCTGAATGACTAGACTCTGTTTGACAGCTTTGAAACATCCAGCTCCAATATAAGTTTCTGAAATACCTCAAAGTATACTTTAGATGCCTGGGATAATGGAGATTCAGTGCATACGTCAAACCAAGGAGGACATAGCAAGCCCTGGGAACACCTTCAAGGCTTGTAACAACTTTCTCCCCCTTGATAATAATTCCAATGTCCTTTGGACTGTCAATCGAAGTTCCCTTCCCCCCCCGCGGGCGGGGGAGGAGCGCGAGCCACGACACTAGCCTTCTGAGCCAGTCTCTGATCCTCCAAACTGAGACGGGCTAGGACCCCTGGGTTGTTCGGGCTCATACCTGGACTTCTATCCCGGTCCTTCAGCAGGTCAGCCTGATATGCTTGGAGCATCACCATCGTGTGCAATGAAGCGACAGCCCGACCTGCTGCTG
>NW_015544118.1:200963-201718 GCF_001515605.1 Sinocyclocheilus anshuiensis | reverse complement strand
TCACGACGAGGCGTTCCCCATAGCGACCCCTAGAGGACGCAGTTCGAAGTTCCCATGAAAGGGAACCAAGTTCAGGGTTTCCGTACAATCGCGATCGTGCAGAATGACCGTTTACTCTAATTGCTAACTCCTAACAGGATGCAACTATGAGGAATGATTGGATTCGAGGGATTTTATTTAAATAAAATACATACAAGCTTTCATTGTTGCTCGTGTGCCCATGTTTACTGTAACGTTAGATTAGCGCGTAACGTCCTGGCAGATCGCCAGGTACTCACAAATGTAACATATAAAAAAATTCGATGCTCGATTTCTAACCTTACGATGTTGTGCAACAAAATGCACTTGTTTATGGATTATTATTCGTAATATGCCAACGTGATGGATTGAAAAGAAGAAGTGCATTGGAGTGATGTAAACGACGTGCACGCTGTTCAACGGCAGCGCTAACGTTAAATCGTTTTAAAATGAACCCCTTCAGCCATTCATCGGTGTAAAACGTGCTTATCCATACTTTATGAGCAACACCCTAGTTCAAACGTACCAATACGTGATGTGGATATGGAAGACACAAAAGGTCACTTAAAATAATCTACAAAAATATTGGCAAACAGTTAATGTTACATGAACGAATTAGCATCTTTATTTTTCAAGAGCACCAGCTAACTTATCACCAATCCATCTTAAATAGCAGACCTTAAAGGGGTCATATGATGCTTTTTTTAAAGATCATTATTTTGTGTATTTGGTGTAAC
>NW_015544118.1:200474-200913 GCF_001515605.1 Sinocyclocheilus anshuiensis | reverse complement strand
ACAATGCCATTTTGAATATTGCATTGCCATTTTGCATATTGCATTTTAAATTGAATTTCGCTACCTATATGCTTCCATTCAGCCATTCATCGGTGTAAAACGTGCTTATCCATACTTTATGAGCAACACCCTAGTTCAAACGTACCGATACGTGATGTGGATATTAGGTCACAAAAGGTCACTTAAAATAATCTACAAAAATATTGGCAAACAGTTAATGTTACATGAACGAATTAGCATCTTTATTTTTCAAGAGCACCAGCTAACTTATCACCAATCCATCTTAAATAGCAGACCTTAACTAATATTTTTCGATTGATGCCTATATTAGATAAAGTAGACTATCTGAACAACAGTTTTTTTTCATATATAAATTAAATAATATTCCTTACCTTTGTGAAATTAACTGAAAAAGAGCGGCAATCAGCTTTGCCTCCAG
>NW_015544118.1:193094-199823 GCF_001515605.1 Sinocyclocheilus anshuiensis | reverse complement strand
CAGCGCATCAGTGCCTTGTGCTCACGAGCTGATTTAAACCGCGCGTTGTAACAGGAAATGCTTGTAAATTGAAAACAGCTCATTTCCATCATGTTGGATTCATTCAATATTCTCTCTATTTGAAATCATTCAAAAATAATAGCTAAATCCTTAACAACAGAATTGAGTAGATTTTATTCTAGTCATTTTTTTATTAATTTTAATTAAAAAAATATTGAAAAAAAACAAAAATAAATTTTGTTAAATAAAGTTTACACATTCAATTTAATGAAATCTACAAACCAACAGAATGACTTTTTACAGTGTGGAATATTGCAGCTGGAATTAAAACCATGAGCATTTCTACAGAATATTTTATATTTATGCTCTTAATTTGGACTTTATATCTAAATCTAAAATCTAAATCTTATTTCTCATAACTGCGACTTAAAAAACAAAAAGTGAAATCAAAACCAAAGTGCCTTCATTACTGATAATATGACTCACAATTCACTTTATTGCTCTCAATCTTATTCTTCAAAATTGCAATTTTCTATCTCATAACTGTGACTTTATGTCTCATAATCACAACTTTATCTTATATAATGTGACTTCATAACTTACAATATGACTTTAAATCTCACAATTGCAAGGTTATTTCTCATAAATGTGAATTTATTTGAAAGATTTTGCCTTTATATCTCACAAATGCGACTTAATCTCAAACAATGTAACTTTAGAACTTACAATGACTTTATAGCTCACAATTGTGTAACTATACTGCAGTTTTTCTTCCTTCTTTCATATTCCAGTTTCACTCCATTCCTGCACCAATTCTTCGCTTGTCCGATGCCAAGCTCTATAGAATGATGGAATGTTAAAGATTTACATGCTTGGGTGGAGTTTCAGAAATAAAACTTTAATAGAGTTCTCACTAAGTGCCTCGGTGGCAGTAAAATGCATCCGTCTTGCGTGCTCATAAGGTCTTTTTGTTAACCCACTTACATTATACAATCTTTTTTTATCCCAACATTTTAGCGAGTTTGTACTTTCACCGTCCCGGGAGCACAATGAATCACAGCACTTTATGACTTACTGGCCTGGGCTATACATCCGAATCGATTTTCATGGAAGTGCCGAAGAGATTTGTAATGATGTGCAGTGCAAGTCTATTGTGGAGATTTAATTCATGAGTCATAGATCTGGAATATCCCAAAGACTTTACGGGACTTAACAAGATCTGTGCGTTTTGGCAGGATTTTTATGTGTTAAGTGTTTCAGTTTGAACGGCTTACACTGCATCTTACAACACATACTTTACATATGCTGTTAGCATGAATAATAAAGCAACACCCACACTATGTGTGTGTCACCTCTGTGTGGTAGTACACACGGACACGAAGATGAAGGTTACAGGCCGTCTTTAATACATCCACAGATAGGTAAATACAAACAGAGAGAAGGCTTACACCACACGTAACATAGACGAGACCCGACAGCAATGAACAGACACTGATGAACTTAAATACACAATGCAAACAAGGCTAATGTCCCTATGTCCCTAGCGTCCCTACTGTTTGTTTAAAAACAAAAGTTCATGTGCAACACATAAGGATCAACTTTAATTAAATAATATTATATTATAAAAGATTCAGTCTTTTTTTCTCCCAAAATTAGTGCTACATGTAAAATCCTGTATGTTGGCTACTAGTGAAACTGAATCGTTCAACCAACAACTTAGATATAAAACAGATGAAATGATTGTATCTGAACCAGGGCTACTAGAACTAGTTTTGCGGCCTGGTTTTTGATTAATTTTAAAACTTCTCTATAAATAAGCTGCAGAGACGAAGGACTCAAGTATCCCCAGACCCCAGCGTCTGCAGAACTAATGCGCAGTGGTGGGTGGCCAGCGCCAGGCTAATGTGACGGACTCCGAGTGGCTGATTAACATGCTCACACAGCGGGAAGTGAGATTTGAGCCTCAGGCGATGAGCTCCCATCAGCGGGGGATCCACAGAAGAGGGTCTGTAGATTAAGAACACCCTACCTCCTCGCTTTAAAAGGAATATGGACTTATCTGAACAATACTAGCTCAGGTTTCCGGATTGGACTCCATGAGCTGGTGCTCAAAACAGCCATGTGAGATTTGCTGATCTGTTATGCATGCACAGTCAGTGAGGATTGCAGAAATGAATGACGAAATATTTCAAGCATTTCATACGGACATGAGGCAGATGAATAGCAAAATATGTTAATAATTATCTCTGGCTTTAGTATTCTGATTAGCACATAAACCTGTAAATGCATTTAGGAGTTGAGCATAATATCAATTGTTAAATTATTTATTGTATCAGTTTTATACATGCATGAGGTCAAAGTATGACCTTTGCATCTCATCGAGCCACATTTAAAATCAGGAGGTACCTGTGTCATCCAAAAAGCCACGGATTACATCTAATTCCAGATTGTGAATCAAAATCCAGGATTAAAATGCCCATAGGACACGTAAACCCATTCACAACATGAAAATCTGATCCTTTCTATGACTCATTCAGCATATGGTTTATTTCTAAGATTAAATGTCAAAACTCCACTGGGAAAATGTGGCACTAGGGTAGAAGAATATTGTGTTTTAAATGGAGATTAAAATAAAATAAAATATAAAATAAAATAAAACAAAACATTGTAATATGAACTAGATTGTTACACTGTGATGCTAAAAAAAATCAGTTGCTGCCTTAATTAAAGGTGCAATAGGTGATTATCTTCAGAAACCTTTTTTGTTGTGCTGGTTGAAAGTCTCTTCACATCCCGATAGCAATCATTAAGTTAAAGGGTCTAAATGTATTTATATGTATTCATATATCCTGTGGAAGGTGTAGGACCAAGAAATGTTCATTCAATCAAAACGCTCGGTCCGAGCGTTTTAATTGGCTTTCCTAAATGCCTGTCAAATATGTATTTGCATACCTCTGCGCACCCGGTTCGCGCAGACAGGATACGTCATCAACGCGTTCATGTACGCTGTGCAGACAGAGAGAGAATGGCAGACAAACATCAACAACCCGATCTTCCTTCCTGGTATTGTAATACTTTTACTAATTGTGCTATAAAGTTTTCTCACCGGTGAATGACACATGATGTATTGTAGTAATGTTGTCTCTGGTATTCTGGGGCCTCATTTATAAAACTCTTCGTAGATTTCATCCTAAAAGTGTACTTACGCTCAAAAGCTAGATTTTATGCCAGAGCCTGCGCAAAATCCCTTTATAAATCCCAGTCAGGGGAAGATTGTGCATACGTGCATCTCCACACCGTCTCCTCCCCGAAATCAGCATATAAGGAGCTTACAACGCCTTGTTTTACTATGCATAACCTCATCTGCATATCATTTCCATGCATATTACCATCCACGTGACACCATGTTTAACACCGTCAAAGATAAAGTACATTAAGGAAATATGAGATATGGACTATAAATGCCATTTGTGCCATACATTAATTTTTATTTCTAAAAATCATCCAATATCCTTGTTATGTTTTAGATTAAATATATCAAGATAAAAACAAAAATAAACACAAAAAAATGTTTAAAATAGTTATCAGATAAATATTTTGGAATAGAGTTGATCTCATTCTTTAACACTGGCCAAATAGTAGCCTATTTCAATTATTTCAATTCAAATCAAACTAAATGTATGCAGTTTTGCTGGTCAGGTTTAAGGTAATATCTTTTAGCTATTTTGAGTGGAAACAGATAGGCCTATTTATTGCAGTGTAAAATTGTCTGACTCGGCGCGTCACTAACAAAGTATAAATCTTACCGTTTTCTTCAAGTTGTAGCCTTCAAATACAGCGGTACTTTTCATAATGTTGTAGAGATGACTTCACACGACATCAACACCTCTGTGCAGCTGTGGTTGTACAGTAAGATATTATCATTGGACCTATTCAAACTGGATAATGGACCGTTCGACCACTGAATCCAGCAGTCCGCCATAATATTGAAGTAAGTGTGGATCATTGATCAATGTTCTCACAAAAAAATATTTTCTCATAACATGAGATCTGCACTTCAGTTTAAAGATGAATTATTGTGCACCTATAGCACGCCCCGCTGTCAATAAAAGAGGAAAAGTGATCAAGCGCATTTACTACAAATATGTCTAAATTCATATAATTTTGGTTTAAGTTCTGCATAATGACTTTATGTAATTTCAGTCCTTATCTCCATATGAGAGTGGAATATTTAATGTAAATGTATATATCGACATGAAAACAGAGCTTAAAATCATTGTTTTTACTTCATTAATTTTCTCACTCAAGGAAAAATAGTTTGTACTCATGGGTCAGAGTTTGCGTGCAGGTGCGCAAATTTTCCCATCAAGTTTGTTTTTATAAATCCCACCTTTTGCGCAGGAAGTGGCGCATGCCTCTTTCAGGGCTGTTTTTGTGCGTACGCAACGGTTATAAATGAGGCCCCTTGTCTGTGAGTGTATATGCGAGCAGGGGGCGTGGCTTTGGACGGCAATTGTAGGGAGGGTGGGACGTTCACTTTCAGTGCTATCAGGCTAGTAAGTTAGCATTTTCCGAGATCTCCTACTGCACCTTTAACTATACATTTCAACTGAAGTCTAATAAAACTGTCTTTAAAAATTGAGTTGAATTTCATAACTAAAAAATTAAGTTGAAATTTGTTTGAAGTTAATGTAATGGGGAGGAAAAAAGTTGCCATGAATTGATCATATTCTTTTTTTACAATGTACTCTTGGACTGTGAATTGTACTTGTTATTTTTCTAGCTCTTTTTTCCCACAAACTTTGTAAAGCAACCAAAATAAATAATAATAATAATAATAATAATAATAAATAAATAATATAAAATAATATAGATTTTTTTATTAGTAGTAGTAGTATTTATTTTCTACAAACTTGTGGTTATGTGGCTAGGTGGTTGCTTGTCACAAGGTCAATCAGTCAATAATAATAATAATAATAATAATATTCTATCTAATCATTTTGAGTTACAAAAATTTATTTTTTTATGGTTTGAATTTTTGTTTCCATTTTTTACACTGCTACTCGCTGTCAATGAATGAATCAGTACATATATTACATAAATACGGAAATATATACATATTTTTTAAAATATAATTTATAACAACATTCAGAAACTGTATATAGACTACTTTTTTTACTTAAATTGCTGTACTACTTATAGGAGTGGCTGAACTACAAACACTGTCTTTTGTATTATGGGGAAAAAGATTAATCATTTTTCTGCGCCAAAGTCATTCACACCAGCATGACACAACACATTATCTCAAGGCATTTGGTCATCACTGAAAACTGAGTCTTAATGGTTGTGACACAGTCAGAATGTGGACACAATGTCTTCGGGTGAGATTGACTTCTCTGATGACGTCAGCCGATCCCAAGCGTCGCGACACATCTCCGGATGTTCAACATCACACAAATTGAAGAGGACAGCAAGCGTAAAGTATCATAAAGACCCAGTGTGGTCTGGGGCACGAGATAAATTAGACCTTTTTATCTGTCATATTCTAAGAAAAGTAAGGATTCTCTCAAAATACGTTGACAGAAGTTCAGTTAAGCACAAAGTTCAGAGTACAAAAGCTACTAAAAACTCTTTTATTAACAAGGTTCGGGAGGAGCACGTCAGATACTTAGCCTAATTAACACAGGTGGAGCGCACTCAAGTTAATCAACACCATGGCATAAATACAGCTGACTTACCGCTATCCATTGACGGTTTATCAGCATCCCTCCTCCGCCCCATCTCCTCACTTCGAATTCAGACTACACTTATACGGGGGTACTCTAGGTTCGGGCCATTCCCGAGCTGGAGCCCTTCCCCGGACAGCCAGCCCCATCCCTCCTCCGCCCCATCTCCTCACTTCGAATTCAGACTACACTTATACGGGGGTACTCTAGGTTCGGGCCATTCCCGAGCTGGAGCCCTTCCCCGGACAGCACGCCAAATATGCATTACCATACTTCAGCTAATTATATGTAAGCGTGAACTCGTGAAAAGGTTTCATGAGCCATATAAGTAGCCTAAACAATTTACTCCAAGATGATGAGTTTGTTTCTTCACCAGAACAGGTTTGGAGAAATTATAGCATCACTTGCACACCAATGGATCCTCTGCAGTGAATGGGTACCATCATCTTGTCTGAATCAGGAGAGAAATATGCACAGATCAAGCATAGTTTGCAAGCAAAAACAGTTCAAAACAAAGATGTGGGTGGATTTTGATGTGAGAGAACAGCAGGGGATGGACTTTTTCACTGGAGGAAGCGTTATTATGGATTATATGCTCATATTGGCCAGAAACTGGTTTAAAGTTAAAACACCTTAATGATGGATGTTTCTCACAAACACACAACTTTTCACTTAAGATGTTAAAGGAGTTGTAAATGATGTTGCTAAAAATAACATTATTTTGTGTATTTGGTGTAATGAAATGTCTTTATGTGGTTTAAGGTTAAAAAAACACATTATTTTCTGCATACTGTACATTATTGTTTCTCCTCTGCCCCTCCTTTCTGAAACGTGAGCGCCTTCATGACATGGCGGCGGCAACAACAATACTACAGCGAGAATAAAAGTTATGCCTTCTTTGTTTGCGTGAACATTTGGGTGGTGTTTTGCAAATCTTCCCACATCGTGACGTAGACATCTGGGGGTGTGTTAGACCGAGCCGTTTTAGGCGTGGTTGACTCTT
>NW_015544118.1:189569-193013 GCF_001515605.1 Sinocyclocheilus anshuiensis | reverse complement strand
CTAACTGGCAGCAGTTCGCTCGTAACTTACTGTAATTTTATTTTGTAGCAAAAATACTGTATTTTATTTTACCGTGTCATTTAACTTGCTGTAAATGTATTTACAGTGTAATATTGTTTAACTGTAAAATATTTTGCTATTGTATTCATTTTTTGGTCCTGTCTTGAGTAATGCATTTTAAAACAATAGAAAATATACTGTTGGAAAAATAAATGCAGAACTACATTCAGAAATAAATGAGTGATCAAAGGAAAATAAATAGGCTGAGTTTAGCATTTCCTTAAACATTTTCCATTTGCCCACCAATTTATTTTATTTATTTGCCTACTTTAATCACATGTTTAATTATTTCTATATGTATTTAAACAAGAATTTGTGTATTTATACACACATTTATTTATTTATTTGCATATTTATTTATTTATTTGTATATTTATTTATTTATTGTTTTTGCAGGTTTCGTCCTCCATAGATGTCTTCTACCAAGGACGTAGCATAAATTATGAATGAAATATAATTTTTTTTTAATGCTCTAAACAATGTAATGAGATGAAAAAATACAAATTTTTTCCTAAAATGTTTTGCCGGGTCTTAAGAGGATAAATAATACAAAAATAACACTGCCAATCTCTATTAAATAATTTGACAAGAAGCATTAATAAAATAACTTATTTTAACAAGGACGCAAAAGCATTGTCCATGTAGAAATAAATGCATTGTGATGAACTTACAGAAAACCATTCAAGATGGAGGACGTGTGAGGAGAAATGTTGATTACAAATATATATTATTTATATTTTATTCAATACCAAAAGATAGCTAAAATAGCTCCATCCAATGAAAATTGACTGTTTTAGTTGTGTACGCTACATAATTGATGCTTCGTAGAATATCTAATAGCATCTTTGGTGCATATCTCCAAACTCTCTTGGAATCTGAGTCAGTCTCTTGTGCAAAGCACTATTTGTGTAGCATGCTGAGTATCTAAAGCCTCAGAAGACAGCTGCCTATATAGACAGCAAGGCAGCTCACTATGTTTTAGAACAGTGCTACAGAGTCAGTGGCAGGGTGTCAGAGAGAGTGTATGGAAGTGAGTGAGACAGAGGGCTGACATTAATGATGTAATTAACACAGATAACCATAAGCTTTGTTTTGGAGAACTGCTTGTTGTTTGTTGAAGCCTTGGCTTCTGCTCGGGAGCTAAAAATATCCTTGGCAGCGGGGTAGAAGTGACATACAGTATGTCAGAGCAATGAAGCCGCGCTCCAGCTCACCGTCTGCGGTCCCACATTTCAACTTATGCCTGCTTCACAGACGGGATGTGTGACAACAGTGACTGAGTGACTCAGACATTGTCAGGCAGAACTCGTCAGACACTGCACAGATGCACGGCAAAGCTCTCCTGAAATATCACAAAGACAAGCCACAACCTAATATCCTCAAATGCATTCAGAACAGTCAGACAAACATGCAGTTGATTCCAATAGACATACAGTACACATAGACTTCATTGACATTTATGGTTCAATGAATCCGTGGAACCTTTCCACTGCACAAAAGGTTCTTGTAGTGAAAAAGGTTCTTTAGATTATTATTAGAAATTTTTTTTTAAAATTAATATATATATATATTTTTTTGATTGATTTCATTTTATTTTATTTTATGTATTTTTTTAATTTATTTATTTAATGAAATGAAATTAAATGAAGATGGATTGAAGACCAGATCCAGTATGGCTAATATGGCTAATGAATTTTATATGATAGGCTATATTTCTCTGTTTCACTCTGTTCCTTGCTGATTTTTATTCAAATGTGTTACGTTCTCACATGTTATAGACTAAGTTTTTCTTCAAATGTAATATGAATTGATTCAAAAATCAATTTGAATTTGAACTCTATGTACAATTGAACAAATGTCCTCCTCATTACCAAACTGAGATGAGACGGGTTATGAAACGGTGAATTAGGACACTGTTGACAAAGTTCACAAGTTCAGAACTGTTTTTAAAACTTCTGTTCTGCAACCTACAGGTTTTCAAAGTGCATTGAACTTGTATTCCCCAAGACCAATGAAAAGTCTGCTTTTTTTTTTTTCATGAAATGACCTCTTTAATAATACTGACATGAATATTTCTAGGAAAACTGGGTCAGTGATTGTTTTTGTAGCCGTGCTGTGCTATAATATAACTCTGTTCCCCTGCTGGCAGTGTAGGCTGGCCTTTTCCTTCCCTGATCATTAGATACATTTACTTACACTGGGTCACTAGTGCTTGAGCAGCATGAGACGTGGCTTAATGTAGCCAGCTGGCACTGCAGCATTAGACAAATGATACCGAGCAAAGAAGCATGAACTAGACTGCTGTTTAGAACATATAAAATAATTTGAGAAAACAAATACGTGCCATTTAAATGACAGTGATGGATGGAATTGATTTCTCTATAATGAGGCCATAATGTGTATTAGCTATTTGTTGTGGAGTATATTTGATCTCCATGTGCTCAGTGTTCACTTAATGAAAAGATGCCATTATTGCTGCTTTATTTTTTAACTCTTTGATCCATCCATGAGTGCGACCGAAGACTGGAGAAATGGCTGCCAAAAATTCAACTTTGCTTCACGGGATTAAATTACATAAAAAAAAAAACATTAAAATAGACAAAAAGTTGTTTTAAATTGCAATATTTCACAATACTGCTGTTTTACCTGTATTTTTGCAGCCAAATAAATGCAGCCAAAAACATAACAAAATCTTAATTATTTCAAAGTATATACACATTTAAAGGAACAGTTCAACCAAAATTGAATATTGGCTGGACAGCTGATAAAAACATCACAATAATCCACACCACTCCAGTCCATCAATTAACATCTTATGAAGAGAAAAGCTGCGTGTTTGTATGAAACGAATCCATCATTAAGACATTTTAACTTCAAAATATGAGTTCTCTATCCATAATATTGCTTCCTCAATGTACACTCTAAAACATGCTGGGTTAAATTCAACCCAGTGCTGGGTAAAATAGGGACAACGCCAGCAATTGGGCTGTTTTGACCCAGCGGTTGGGTTAAATGTTTAACCCAACCTTCTGGGTAGTAACCCAACCGCTGGATCAAAACAACCCAATTGCTGGGTTTGTCCCCATTTTACCCAGCACTGGGTTGTATTTAACCCAGCATTTTTTAGAGTGTGTATATATAACAGTTCTACACTCTTCAGTTCTAAAACAGTTCTAAAAAAAAATATGTGGGTGGATTTTGATGTGAGAGGACAACGGGAGATGGACTTTTTCACTATATGAAGTGTTATTATGGAAGGTTTAAAATTAAAATGCCTAAATGATCAATTCCATAGAAACACGCAGCTTTTCGGTTCACAAGATGTTAACTGATGGACTGGAGTGGTGTGGATTACTTGTGGATTATTGTGATGTTTTTATCAGC
>NW_015544118.1:185122-189215 GCF_001515605.1 Sinocyclocheilus anshuiensis | reverse complement strand
CCCAGTGCTGGGTAAAATAGGGACAAACCCAGCAATTGGGCTGTTTTGACCCAGCGGTTGGGTTAAATGTTTAACCCAACCTTCTGGGTAGTAACCCAACCGCTGGATCAAAACAACCCAATTGCTGGGTTTGTCCCCATTTTACCCAGCACTGGGTTGTATTTAACCCAGCATTTTTTAGAGTGTGTATATATAACAGTTCTACACTCTTCAGTTCTAAAACAGTTCTAAAAAAAAATATGTGGGTGGATTTTGATGTGAGAGGACAACGGGAGATGGACTTTTTCACTATATGAAGTGTTATTATGGAAGGTTTAAAATTAAAATGCCTAAATGATCAATTCCATAGAAACACGCAGCTTTTCGGTTCACAAGATGTTAACTGATGGACTGGAGTGGTGTGGATTACTTGTGGATTATTGTGATGTTTGTATCAGCTCTTTGGACTCTCATTCTGACGGCACCCATTCACTGCAGAGGATCCATTCGATTTTAAGCAAATTTTAATTTTTGAGTGAACTATTCCTTCAGCATGTTAGATAGTCAATATGAGTCAAATCTATATGCCTCGTAGGCCTATGCATGCATTCACAAATATTACAATTGTTTTTATCTTTATTATTATTCATTAAAGTGGTTGACTCATTACCTAAGAGAATAATGAGCTCACTTCCCGTTCACTAATTTCATAATAGGTCATCTAAGAGTAGAATAGACTGGCAGATAATCCAGGAAAGTAGGATACTCCCCCCTGCATTTCCATGCCGTTCCCTTGGGATTTAACAAGGTGGAAGATCCTCTTAAGTATGAGGAGAAAACAGCACTTCTGGACTCATTAATCATGAAACACAAAAATAGCCACTTTGATCTATTAAGTGTTGATATATATATATATATGCTTGTTCTCTATGATAACATCAAGGCCAGAGTTACCTTATTTAATTTGGTGTCTTTAGCCGCGCATGGTTTAGTTGCTTTATTTAGAGTAAATGAAGCCAAACTCCATGGGGAAATGCTATACGAGTTTGCTGCATGTCTTTTACAGGCCCTTCAGTACACTGTGCAGTAGGTACATATCAATATCAAAATTTTAATCTGTCTACACTCAAAAATAACGAAAAATATTATTAATCTTATGATCTGTCACCAAACAAAACATCTTGGGCTCATTTTTTTTCTGTCATCTCAGTTCAACATGGTTGCCAAATTAGTTGCCATTTAGTATTTATTCAAAATCCAATGAATGAACATTGTGGTTAAATTGTGTCTGGTTTTCATATGCATTTGAGGCTTGTTTTTATAATGTATAAAGTTTATGACCTTTCAAAAGTTTTGTGTTGGTAAGTTATTTTTATTTTTGAAAGAAAGAAATCATTACGCTGTCCAAGGTTGCACTTATTTGGTAAAAAATACAGTAAAATTAATAATATTGTGAAATAGTAATACAATTTAAAATACCTGCTATATATATATAAGTGTGTGTGTGTGTGTGTGTGTGTGTGTGTGTGTGTGATTTATATGTATGTAATTTATTCCTGTGATGCAAAGCTAAATTTTCACATGATCCTTCAGAAATCATTCTAATATACTGATTTGCTGCTGAAGAAACAATTATTATTATTATTATTATTAATAATAATAATAATGTTAAAAACAGTTGTGCTACTTGATATTTTTGTGGAAACGGTGATACATTTTTATTTTTATTTTTTTTCAGGATTCTTTGATGAATAGAAAGTTCAAAAACATGAATTTGAAATATAAATCTTCTCATAAACCTGTAAAGAATATGTGAATTATTTTAGGTCCTAGAATCTCACAATTCAGAATTTCAAGAAAACAAATACATTAATTAAAAAACAAAAAAGTCAGATATGGCGAAATATAAACTATATAGTAAACAAGGCTAATAGTGAGACCAAACTGTTAAATATGCAACCTTGTTTCTGCAATTTTTACTTTTTTTTCTCTAAGAAATATAAATACATAGAGAGAACAAGTCAGAATTGTGAGATAAAACGTTGCATTTATTTATTTATCTATCTATCTATCTATCTATCTATCTATCTATCTATCTATCTATCTATCCATCCATCCATCCATCCATCCATCCATCCATCCCATGGCAGAAACAGTCTTCCATATTCAACAGCTTATCTAGCGTAAATGATTCAAACTAGGAAGTCCCTGTCAGGCTTTAGGCACAAGTGCAGATTCACTGCTGACTTGTATGACTAAAAGGGCTCAATTCTGGCAGACACAAAGACTTCTCATCCCTGATTAACTGCATCCGGTCCACTTCAACCAGCGCCGCAGGCCACCAGCTAATGAGTGATCTGGCACAGGCCTGTCTCACGATAGAATAGGCAAATAAACCTGTTGATGAGCAGATATGTGGCAGATGTGGACGATTTGGAGGGAACACGGGTCTTTTGAGGGCACCAAAGTTGGCTGGCGTTGAAACAAGGGTAATGAGATGCAAATCAAAACGCTAAACATTGGCTTGTCACCTCTGCATTTGTGAATAATTCACCAGGGCCCAGAGTTATTAATTCCGTTAATTAAAGCATAGGAGTCACTACAGACATAGTTTACAGTGTGTGTCGGGGGACTGGGATGCCCTCGAGATAAAATAAGGGGAAAATAATGCATAAATAAAAGTAAATAATTATTTGAACTTAAAAAAAGGGTTTCTTTCAGGGATGTGCTTAAGATTTGAATTACGACTGTTTACATTAGCAACTTACAAAACAACCTTAGCTCATTTGTTTTCAATGAGAGAGCTGCTGTCTTCCAGTGACAAGAGCGAATGGATGTGGATGTGTTTAACAACTCAACAAATTTACAAAATGCTGATTTTTAATATCAAAACATTATGTGTTGGCATATGTACTGCTATCTTAGCAATATTGGCGTTCATACTCTTAACTATGTCAATCAGAACTAGGAACATCTACTAGTGATCAAGCATTTCAAGGACTGGCCATATGCAGAGACAAAAGTAAGGACAAAGGATATTAAGTCTTGTTTACTGAGTTTTTGCTTAAAACGGGAGGAAATAATCTGACAATGGGATCTTGTTTCCCTTTGGATTAAATTTTTGTTTCTTACCCCACTGACAAAAACAAAAAAAAAGCTATATTTTTCAATTTTTCAACTTTTTGAAGTGTTGATATTTCCATGACACACTAAAGGCAAATGATAGAAATAACTGACTTAAAACCTTTTTTTTGGTGAAAATACTAGTGGTCTAAGACTTCTGCACAGTAGTATATATTCAAATAATAAACTGTTATTTTAATTTGTAATCAAAAATGTAATTTTTTACTGGATTTTTAATCAAATAAATTCAGCCTTGGTGAGCATAAGAGACTTTCAAAAATATAAAAAAAATCTCACTGACCCTAAACCTTTGAACAATAGTGTAGCTATACTTTATGCACACAATTGAAATAATGATAATAATAATAATAATAATAATAATAATAATGTCATTAAATTCGACAAAACCTCCTTTTGAGGGCATCTGGAGATATCCTCAGTTGAAAAAAATGATTTGTGAAAGCAAATGTGACACACACACACACACACACACACACACACACACACACACACACACACACACACACACACACTGTGACTGGCTGATTATGGCTAACTTACAGATATGCAGGTAATGTGTTATGAATGCTAGTGTGAAGGTTAAATCATCTTGCTTTCTTCAATCAATAGAATTGACTGCAGAAGATAACAACAGATGCAGATGGAGATGGTTTGTCTCTTTTGTGATGAGAGCCCAATAAAAAGGTACATTAACACACTCTTAAATTTATTCAGCATGCTCAGAACAAAATTAATTCTTCGCAAATTCCTGTTATATTGCTAACAGCATTAGATAATGTGCACTGGATTTGCAAACATCATTCTTTTCTGGCTAAATTATTATCATTTTTTTTACAATCACAGAAAGAATTGAGTCAGAGCCATTGGCAAGCAGTTAGCATACATATGTTGAGCTACGGTTTATGCCAGTTCCTGATCCTTTCAGAAGCAAATATAGCCTTCGCAAGCACTACTAACAAGAGGATTGGGG
>NW_015544118.1:167716-181948 GCF_001515605.1 Sinocyclocheilus anshuiensis | reverse complement strand
ACACACACACACACACACACACACACACACACACACACACACACACACACACACACACACACTGTGACTGGCTGATTATGGCTAACTTACAGATATGCAGGTAATGTGTTATGAATGCTAGTGTGAAGGTTAAATCATCTTGCTTTCTTCAATCAATAGAATTGACTGCAGAAGATAACAACAGATGCAGATGGAGATGGTTTGTCTCTTTTGTGATGAGAGTCCAATAAAAAGGCACATTAGCGCAGTCTTAAATTTATTCAACATGCTCAGTACAAAATTTATTATTTGCAAATTCCTGTTATTGCTAACAGCATTAGGTGGATTTGAAAACATTTTTTTTTTTATGGCTAAATCAATTTTTTTAATAATCACAGAGAGAACTGAGTCGGAGCCATTGCCAAGCAGTTAGCGTACATATGTTGAGCCACGGTTCATGCCAGTTCCTGATCCTTTCAGAAGCAAATATAGCCTTTGCAAACACTACTAACAAGAGAATTGTGGTGAGAGAGAAAACGGTAATGAGGGAGAGCTATTTAAGTGTCTCAACACAGCTGTTTGACATTACAGCCCCATCAGTGTCTTTTTGTTTTACAGTATTTTGCAGATTCAGCAGCAGGCGCGTGAGGGAGTGAGTCAGCAAGACCGAATTGCATGGAGGACAAATCTCAATATCTGTGACTGTTACACCTCCACTATCACTAATACACATCTGCTGTCCTCCTACGGTCAGACTGCACTTCACCTCACAAAAAAAAATACCACGGTAACTAGAGTTTCCACTAAAAAAAATTCCACTTGTGTCATAAAAAAAAATAACAGAAACATTCTGGAACTGTTCGAAGGACATCCCATATTAAATTATAACTTCACAGGATAAATGACAATAATTTTGGTAGAAAATGTTAGGTTTACCCTACATTTAAGATACATTGATGCCTTTATCTCCTCATCATTTCATTCAATTTAATGTACAACATGAGTTAGTTATTCTCTAATTTTCCACAAATTACTCTGCAATATAGTATCTAAATTAGTAAGACTTCATTAGTTCATTCATTTCACTAATTGCTTTTAAAGAAGAAACTCCCCAACAAATCATAATGGGTCTACTCAGTACATATTTTCCATTTTATTAAAAAACAAAACAAATAAATAAATACTATTAAATAAAATAAATACAAATACAATGCAAACAAGGTAAACATTGAGATGAAAATTAATTGAAATTAAATAAAAAAAAATATTAAAATATTCCAGTCTACAAATAAAATGTAAACTTAACCCAAAAACAGGTCAATCTCAGGATATAAAATGTCAGTATGCATGATAGACACATCATACCCTGCACTACAGCCACTGTAGACAGCATGACATCATTGATTCTAACATATAGTGTTGCTTCACCACCTGTGTCTTTTTCAGTTCACACTTTTTGATGCAGATTTCTGGGTTCTGCCTAAATAGACATCTTATTGAGATGTTATGTTCGGTCAGTACTCTCAGGACCTGATCTGTGAGTTTCTCCAAGTCCTAACACACACACAGATCCTCACTAGAGATGCACTGCTGACTGGACTCACTTGTTCTCTGTGATTTTTTTTTTTTATGAGAGGAAAAAAATTTAAAAAAACACCCACTGTCAAATTGGGCTGAAGCTGATCAAATATTTAAATACTGGCTTATGCAAATACATGCCAAACAGATTGGACATGAATTTGGAACGAACAAACTCTCATACTCAATTACATTGTATCATTGCTATAATAATAATCAAATATGGTAATATGAAGAGACACAGTGAAAATACATACAGTTTGGAAGTTTGGAAAAATTAAGATTTTTATGTATTTGAAATAAATCTCTTACATTCACCAAGGCTACTTTTATTAGATCAACAATGCTGTAAAAACAGTAATATTGTGAACTATTATTATAATTTAAAATAACTGTATTATATTTGATTGTAGTTTAAAATGTAATTTATTAAAGTGATGATTTCTGAAGGATCATGTGACACTGAAGACTGGAGTAACTATGCTGAAAATTCAGCTTTGCATCACAGGAATAAATGACATTTTAAAATATATTCAAATAAAAAACAGTTATTTTAAATTGTAATAATATTTCTCAGTTTGTACAGTTTTACTGCATTTTTAATCAAATAAATGCAGCATTGGAGAGCAAGAGAGACTACTTAAAAAATAAATAAATAAATAAATAAATAAAAATACAGAAGATACATTTCCAATACACAAATTCAATCCAACTGACTGGCTTCTTCACAATTTCTGGTAACCGAACACGAAATGTCATGTGATTGGTCATTTTGCATGTCAGTCTGACGTGACGGTCTATTCCTGTCTAAACAGATCGTTGTTGGACTGAATAAGCTGTGGACCAAACATTAAATAAATGCATATATTAATACCTAAGCTTAATACTTAATGCAATAAATATACTTTGTTTCAAGCTTCTATCCACAATAAATTTAATCTCAGGCCACTGTCCATCAGCCATTTTTGACCTCGTTCTCAGATATCAGTGCTTGACCTCTGATATCCCCACTGGAAAATAAACCGTGGCCTTGGCGTCAAAGGCATTGCACACTGATGCTGTTTTCCACATTCCTAATGTTTAGATGAAAAAAAAAAAAAAACATTTAATCACACTATCAGAGACTGTCTAAGCCCACAATCTGTTCCTGAGAGTAGAAACTGTGCTAATCCTGTGATTTTCAGCATTAGGGCAGATCTCGAGATTTATAATGTTGACCATTTCTGTCTCCCACTCATAAATCCCTGCCTGCGTATCCCTCTCAGTGACGGCTGCATTAGAATTAAGATTTCATTAGGTCTTAAGGCAGAGCTTCTCTGACAGAAACCTTTCCCATCTGGCACTGTGACACATGACCACACACTTTCCCTGTCTGTGTCTCGCTCTCTCTCTCACACAATATGCAGTGAAAATACATACAGTTTGGAATAATCAAGATGTTTATGTATTTGAACAAAATCTCTTAAGTTCACCATTTCTACATTTATTTGATCAAATATGCTGTAAAATCAGCAATATTGTGAACTTTTATTATAATTTAAAAGAACTGTATTATTTGATTATATTTTAAAATGTAATTTATTACAGTGATGATTTCTGAAGGATCATGGGACACTGAAGACTGGAGTAATGATGCTGAAAATTCAGCTTTGCATCAGAGGAATTAATTACATATTAAACTATATTCAAATAAAAACAGTTATTTTAAATTGTAATTATATTTCACAGTTTGTACTGTATTTTAAATCAAATAAATGCAGCACTGGAGAGCAAAAGACACTTCTTTAAAAAAAATAAATAAATAAA
The DNA here is from genome assembly GCF_001515605.1 of Sinocyclocheilus anshuiensis. Taxonomy (NCBI): domain Eukaryota; kingdom Metazoa; phylum Chordata; class Actinopteri; order Cypriniformes; family Cyprinidae; genus Sinocyclocheilus; species Sinocyclocheilus anshuiensis. The sequence goes on along the minus strand of NW_015544118.1, from coordinate 178,585 downwards.
AATAAATCTTCAAAAACTTTTGACCAGTAAAAAAAAATACAGAAGATAGATTTCCAATGCACAAATTCAATCCAACTGATTGGCTTCTTTACAATTTCTGGTAACCCAACACTAAATGTCATGTGATGGTGTATTTCTGTCTATATAGGTCATTGTTGGGCAGCGTAAGCTATACATGGACCAAACATGGGACTAAATGCATATACTTAATACCGAAGCATATATTTAATGCAATACATATACTTTGTTTCAAGCTTCTATCCACCATAAATTTAATCTCAAGCCACTGTCTATGAATCGTTTTTGACCTCGTTCTCAGATATCAGTGCTTGACCTCTGATATCCCCACTGGAAAATAAACCGTGGCCTTGGCGTCAAAGGCATTGCACACTGATGCTGTTTTCCACATTCCTAATGTTTAGATGAAAAAAAAAAAAAAACATTTAATCACACTATCAGAGACTGTCTAAGCCCACAATCTGTTCCTGAGAGTAGAAACTGTGCTAATCCTGTGATTTTCAGCATTAGGGCAGATCTCGAGATTTATAATGTTGACCATTTCTGTCTCCCACTCATAAATCCCTGCCTGCGTATCCCTCTCAGTGACGGCTGCATTAGAATTAAGATTTCATTAGGTCTTAAGGCAGAGCTTCTCTGACAGAAACCTTTCCCATCTGGCACTGTGACACATGACCACACACTTTCCCTGTCTGTGTCTCGCTCTCTCTCTCACACACACACACACACACACACACACACACACACACACATACAGTATGTAGTTTGCACTTACACTGCGTGGCCTAAAGCTCAGGCACATATTGCATCTTTTATCCCATAATTTTACATTTACTTTAGACATTACCGATGGTGTTTGCAATAAAGCCCCGGCAGATTGCACTGCCAAAATAGTTTTGCGGCACGCTACCGAATGAATCATGCATGTAAACAGATTTGCTTTTGAAGCATTTCGCGTCCTGTACAGCTCAAAAGGGTGCCGTCCCACTAGAAACAACGTGATTTTGGTCACTGTAAAAAATTGTATGATCAGTTAGTCATGGCAACATATATTTGTCCATTACTTTAAAAGAACAGTTCACCCAGAAATGAAAATTGGTTGAAAATGTACTCAAGCATCCAAGATGTAGATGAGTTTGTTTCTTCATCGGAACAGATTTGGAGAAATGTAGACTTAAATCACTTGCTCTCCAATAAATCCTCTGCAGTGAATGGGTGCCGTTAGAATTGTGATATTTATCGGCTGTTTGGACTCTCATTCTGATGGCACCCATTCACTGCAGAGGATCCATTGATGAGCAAGTGATGTAATGCTCAGTTTCTCCAAATCGTATGAAGGCCATTTAGGGCTATATTTAAAATTAACTCATCTGCATCTTAAATGGCTTGAGAGTGAGTACATTTTCAGCAAATGTTCATTTTTTGGGTGAACTATTTCTTTAGGACTTTTTTCCCTCTAAGGTACAACATTGATATGTAGTTTGGTTTTCATACTAAGGTCCTGCATGCTTGCCAGTTATTATCAAATCAGGCTTTAAAATTTGTTCAACGTGTACTTTGAGTAGTGCTGTCCTTTTATTTATTTATTTTTGTCTGCAAATCTGATCACTTACAATAGCTCAAAACAGTACATTTCTCCTCAGCAATCCACATGATTGAAAGTATGATTCATATATTTAGCACAAATAGACCAAGATATATTTAATGCTTTGCATTAGGAGTTTAGAATAAACCTCATTATCTTGCATGAGCAACAGGAAGAATAATGTTGGCCTTAGCTCCACTAATAAGGGCCACTCTGTACAAGAACAGCGTTTGTCTGTCTTCCTTGAAAAAATTCTGACGGCACCCATTCACTACAGAGGATCGTGAGTAAGTGATATAATGCAAAATTTCTCCTAACATGTTCCCATGAAGAAACATTTTGGTTGATCTGAGGGAGAATACAAGTTCAGTAAATTTTTATTTTTGAGTGAACTATTCCTTTGACTCATCAAAATAATTTAAGCAATTTTAACTTTATTAGAGGGGTCATATGATGTGATTTAAATTTTTCCTTTCAGTATAAGTCATTATAATCAATAATTATGTCCCCACTGGATGCAACAAATGCCTCGTTTGTAATGGGTTTTAATGTTTTTGTCTCGTCGCTCCGGCCGGGACACGGAATCAACAGTATGGTGAGGGGCGTAACAATTCCGTCACACGCTTGAGGTATTCGGCCAATCACAACGCACTGGATAGCTGGCCAATCACAGCACACCTCGCTTTTCAGACCGATGAGCTTTGTAAAAATCGACGCATTTCAAAAAGGCAGGGCATAGAGGAGAAACAATAATGTACAGTTTGTGGAAAATAATGTGTTTTTTTTACTTTAAACCGCATAAACACATTTTATTACACCAAATACACAAAATAATGTTATTTTTAGCAGCATGACCCCTTTAATAGACTCAATTAGGATGCAATGCAACTAATGGAGTTACTTTACTCTGTGAGTGTGCTTTTGCCATAGAAAGCATATGTTAAGGCACAGCTTGCCGGTGAATGGTCAGATGATACATTTCCAGCATGAATCTTCTTTGTATTTGCTAAATGTTTTGTCAAGATTTACCACAAAGACAATGGCTGTGACTTAAAAAGATAAAAAGATGCTTAAGATATGAGTACAATTACCAACCTATTTGGAAAAATAAACTTCAAAGGCAGACTCGATCTTAATGTGTAAGATTATATACAGTTTTACAACATAAACAGTGTTCAGTCTGCATAATTTCATGCAACACGTTCTAATCGACGCCAGATATCTGTGACAAATATATCAGATGTGACTGACAGTGTCAAAGACAAAGGGGTTTTCAATCATCAAAACAATAAAAGTGTAATACAGCTATTTCTCCCCATATATTAGAATGTGTCCCGTTTAATCAGAATCAGAATCAGAATCAGAATCAGAATGAGCTTTATTGACAGGTATGTTTACACATACGAGGAATTTGTTTTCGTGACAGAAGCTTCCACAGTGTAACAGAATGACAGTGACAGAACAAAAAACACAGATAATAAAAAATAAAAAATAGAACATGTAAATAAGGAATAAAAATATATAAATCGACAATTGTATGTGCGGTAGAGAGCGGAGATTCGCCAGATGGATGCTAGGCAACGGCGTTCTGAATCCGCGCTGTCTGAGCTTCACGAGCTCGCCGGCTCGCTTCCCCCGTCTGCGCGTCCTGAAGCGCTTGATCAGCGCCGCTGCTCCCCCGACTACAATGTCCAGCAAAACATCAGAATAGTCGAAAACCGGTGAAATATCGGGTGGTGTGTACTGCCGAATGTCCAGCAATTCGTCTCTGGTGAAACTGATTGCAGGGATATAACTAAAGACAGGACAAACTAACAAAAACATAAAAACAACTGCAGAGCACGCCACGGAGGCAGCCATCACCGTCGGCGCCATCGTTAGAATTTGTTTTTCTTAGCAAAAAAATAATGACTATCATACATGTTTACCATGATTTATAAAAGACACCCACTGAAATGTCATTCAGTAGTTCATATACCAAAAAAAGTCACACACTTAAGGTCCTTTCACACCATTCAAACTATTATGATAAAAGATATAGTTTAAAATTGTTCTAAATGTGAAAGAACAGCATCTTCACAGCGTATTTTTTTCCTGCAGATGAACGATAAAAACATTGACAGTCAATCTGAATCCACCCTGCTTTGAAGAGCTCCAGCATTTAAAATGACAGACCACAAAACGGCAATGCATTATACTAAACAAAATGTAATACAGTTATCTTTATTTGGTGTGATTGGGCCTTACACAGTAGGCTTGCTGCAATAGACGGTGTTTTCGGTTATACCGGTGTTAAGCCGCAACACCAGTTACGTCATTTGCCTACCGCAGCACTGCCCCCCACCGTCGTTTAGATTTTTTTATAGTAACAAAAATCATTTAGCCTAGTTCAGTTAGAGGACAGACACTTTTAAAAACTAAACGCTCAATGTAGCGTGCCGAACCGTGCGTGAACGAGAGTGAGTCGAGCTGACTGACAAGAGTGAGGTGAGAAACACAAGACGATGGCAGAAGATTGTTTAGAAAGGAAATGCAAAGGCGCCTGTTTGGCAATATTTTAGATTTATTTATTTGGTTCCACAGTGTTTGCTGATTACTTTATTTAAACTTTGTGTATTTTATTTATTTTATTTTATGACAAGGTGTTGTTCTTCGGTTTTTAGGTGTTTCTTATTCGTTTTGCTAATAAACGTTCTATGTTTCTTATTTATTTGGTTCCACAGTTTTCGCTGATTTTCTGTTTTATATACTTATTTAAACTTTGTGTAGCCTAAGCAATTTGTTATTTTATTAGGTATATATTATGTTTTTGTATTCGTTTTGTTAATAAAAGTTCTGAGTTTGACGTTGTTGTTGCTTGAATTGGCCGAATTGCGCTAATTTGAAAGTGAATGTACAAAAATCATTTAGCCTAGTTCAGTTAGAGGACAGACACTTTTAAAAACTAAACGCTCAGTGCAGCGTGCCGAACCGTGCGCGAACGGAGCACCATGGAGCAGGAGTCAGATTTTATTTATCAAGTGAGGAGAGTGTGTCGAGCTGACAGACAAGAGTGAGGTGAGAAAGACAAGACGATGGCAGAAGATTGTTTAGAAAAGAAATGCAAAGGCGCCTGTTTGTCAATATTTTAGATTTTGAAAAGCCTATTGACTGGAAGTTTTTTTAAATATTCGTTTCTTATTTATTTGGTTCCACAGTGTTTGCTGATTACTTTATTTAAACTTTGTGTATTTTATTTATTTTATTTTATGACAAGGTGTTGTTCTTCGGTTTTTAGGTGTTTCTTATTCGTTTTGCTAATAAACGTTCTATGTTTCTTATTTATTTGGTTCCACAGTTTTCGCTGATTTTCTGTTTTATATACTTATTTAAACTTTGTGTAGCCTAAGCAATTTGTTATTTTATTAGGTATATATTATGTTTTTGTATTCGTTTTGTTAATAAAAGTTCTGAGTTTGACGTTGTTGTTGCTTGAATTGGCCGAATTGCGCTAATTTGAAAGTGAATGTAAAACGCGCACGGCGCTTTTTCAAGCTATTTGAAAGCCAAGAAATCCGAGGAAAAGAGGGAAAACTCAAATGAACAATTGCTTGACGCCGAATTGCCGCTAACTTGAAAGTGAAAGACAGACAGACCCCCCCCAAACAGTTATATAGGGTATTACCGGTGTTGTCACACGTCGATTAACCGGTGGGAAAATTTCCTCGCAGTCACAACCCTATTACACAGGTGCCGAATCATACGTAGTTTACAGACGTGTGTGGAGGGAAACGGCCAAAGTCACTATCACATCGAGTAAGTTGTAGCACACAGAGGGATTCTTCAGGCTAATAATAGAAAATATGACTGGCCTTATTAGTGTTACGAACCATCACACAGGTCTGGAAGAAGTCTTGCCTCTTCTTTATTAACCTGCGGACACTGAGCAGAAATGAGCCAGAACAGAAGTAAGGTGAGAGTGAGCGTTCTGTCTGCCTGGTAATTGCAGATGGCCCTTGATCAATGATTTCACAAGGATGTGAGTTCGAATTAGAGCTTCTTGGCAAAGAAAGTCTGTTAAATTAGCTGAACTTGCACTCGGGCTCATTATTATCCATCCAGCTACAGAACAATATTCTTTGTGAGGGAAAAAAAAATGGCATGATGATTTTGGTGGGAAATGTTACCGTCATTAGCTTGGTGTGAGACGGTTCGCTGCAGGGACCTTCTCTTCTCAACTTTAAGTCTTTAACCAAATACACACTACGGCACCAATGTTGACTCGCATTCCTCTGTGATCTTTGGCTCTGATTATCTGAGGTGAATGTCCGGTTCTGCTCAGCCTTCTCGTTTTGGCTTCAAACAATGATCTTTTGTTATTATGAGGCCAAGGTTTATGCTTTCATCTTCTTGGATTTAATGGTGTAACTATGGCTTGTGTGTTGAAGACTAGGCATGTTAGCTTTATCAGTAATTATATGGTCAAAAAGAGGCTTATTAATGGTTCTTGAGACATAAGTGCTATTTTTGTTTAAACATACTGCACTATAATTGTACATTTAGAGAGGAAGACAGTACTCGCTTTCAGGCTAAATGGCATTGTCAGTTGTATTTTAATTAAGTGCAGGCTTCAAATTGGATATTTCCCTTGAAACAGATACAAATTAGTCAATAGTTAACATACAGAAAGAGTATAGAGCTTTAAAATGAATGTGGATAACAGCTCCATTCATTTGACAAATCTAAGCACATTTGAGGCATTGTTGAGATCACTTCTGAAGCTCTAGAGGAACAATTACTGTGGTATTTGTCTCAGGAGAAACATATAGGCAAATGTTTCGATTTGCTGTCCATTTAATCTCATTGTGTCTAGAAGCAATTGATATTAATCGTTTATAATTTCTCTCATATGTTCTACAAATATGGAATCATTGCAAATGATAACTCGTTTTTACATGCAAATTTTTGGGTCTTTATATCATACATTTCATTCATATCTATGAAAATATATGAAATGCACCTTAGGGAGAAGTAACTTCCATTGCAAAACAACTGGAAACAAGACGGAATGCACTGATACTAAAACTGCATGATGATAAATGGACAATATTAAAATCCTATACTCTCTTCTCTAAATAAATAAATAAAACAAACAAAAAAAAATATTTTGATGGTAGGCTATTTCAAAGTTAAGGGCCCGCTATTGCAAAAGCTTGGTCCCCTCTAAGTTTCAGTTTAGACCTACGGATAGAGAGCAATCCAAAATCACTGGACCTGAGTGATCTTGATGGGTTGTGAGGACTTAGCATGTCAGAGAGATATCCGGGAGCACCATGTAATGGTTTAAACAAATCAAATAAAAAAATTTAAATCTATTCTCAATTTAATGGGAAGCCAGTTCAAAGAAGATAAAATAAGGTTTCCCCATCAACAGCCTAGCTGCAGCATTCTAAACCATTTGTGAATGATCATTGGATGAGTGGTTGACTCCATAATAGAGTCAAAGTTCCTCAGAGAGAGTAGAGGTTTAACTTTTGCAAGGTGCTATAAATGGAAAAAGCATGATTTAACCACAGCATTCATTTGTTTATCAAACTCGAGTCCTGAGTCAAACAAAAAGCATAGTTTTTTTTTTTTTTTAAGGTTTTAGCACATGGAGTAACAAATTAAGTTAGATACAAATCATACAAATGATTTAGTCTGAACACTACTGCCTCGGTTTTGCTCTCATTCAAGGTCAAAAACATTTTTTTAGCCATAGTTTCAGTTCTTGTAAACAAGCTAGCAGTGCTCCACTGGAAAATGTATCATTATATTTCAATGTAAGGTACAATTGGGTATCATCAGCATATAAATTAAAAGATACCCCATATTTAAGAAAGATGGAACCCAGAGGCAACATGTGTAAGGAAAACAGAGTAGGAGCAAGAATGGATCCCTGTGGAACACCAACTTCCTGCGAAACTTCCTTCAAACATCTTAGAGGCACCATAACATGTCAAAAAATATTTCTTCCTTCCATAAGATAGGTTGCACAGCAAATAAGCTCAATTCCAGCTCTCAAAACATCATCATAACAGACATAGAACTGCATATTTTCTTGAACTGTTTAATGGCAAAGCACCTAGTTTTACCACAATTAAAGACTTAACTGAAATAGCTTTGAAAAGACCTGCAGATTTAGAAAAAATAATGTTGTACATAGATTTTCATAGACAATTGCAACTATAATAGGATCAAACATATATCAAAATGTAACTCAACATTTAAATATGATGGACTAAATGTAATGCATTTCTTTCTATTTATCTATGTATCTATCTATCTATCTATCTATCTATCTATCTATCTGTCTGTCTGTCTGTCTGTCTGTCTGTCTATCTGTCTATCTATGAATGACAATTTCAACAAACCCTCATCAATGTCAGCCAGCCAGATAATGTTACCACTGCAACACATTTAGATCAGCAGCCATGGCAAAACAACAGTGCAAAAACATCAGAGAAAAACAAATGTTAGGTTTGCAAGGCATAAAACTGCAAGGCAAAAATGATGATTCACAAATGCAATAATACTGGAAACAAAAGCACTGGACCGCCGGGACAAATGACACATCAGAGTCATGCCAACATGGGCCAAATTTCTCAAACAACAGCGAATCAGTTAAAAAAACACAATATATCAACACAATATAAAAAAATAAAACTATGTAGTTAGCTAGCTGGCTTATAACATTTCAAAATAACATAGCTAATTATATTAAAGACCTTTTGGGTATTTTTATACTTTGTCATTTTCATTTAATGACTTAATTATAATTTCATATCATTATAATGTATTTCTGTGATTTGACTTAGCCAGCTAATTAACTAACTAGCTAACTACTTTTTTAGGAAAGAATGGGAACACAACCCTAAAAGTTAAACAAGGACAAGATCATAACTCACTTGACTCTGTGGTGTATTGTATATGCACTCCAAATTATACTGTCATTTTGCCATTTACAACCTCTCCTTATGTCGTTTCAAAACATTGTACATTTGTTTTTCCTGTGGCTGCAGGTGAGATAATGCTGTGACTGGTGATAAAGTCAGCCAATCAGAATTCAGCCCCCCGTCTCTGATTGGCTGAAAGTATGGCACACATTTTGGGTGTGCCTAACAACCTTAGTCACATTTGGTTTTGCTGGTTAGCATGGAACTGGGCCTATGCAAACATTTTCTCCATTCACTGCAATTCATAAGTAGCCATATATTCTGACAATGTTTTATTTTTTATTATTGCAAGCATTATATAAATGATAAAATGTCATTGTATTATAGTAGCTGCTTTGGAAGTGTTTATGTATGTATGTTTTATTTATTTATGCACAGAATTCTATGCAAAAGTGGTCATCATTCTGTTTGCTCAGAATTACTTATTCTTTGCAGGGCAATTAATTTTGAAAACAAAACTGAGCATGTACAGCACATGTGAAATACCTTGTTGTGCACTATGCAATTTTCACATATCAAAATGCATGAAAAAAAGCTAAATACATAAAGGGGCGGGGGGGGGGGATAATAAAAAGGTAATTGCTACTTTTTATCTCACAATTGTGACATTTTTTCTCACTAATCTGAAAAAAAACTGTTTTTCTTTTTTTTTTTCTGATGTTTAGGCCTATCTCTCTAAATTCTAACTTTATTCTCAGAATTGCAAGTTTATATCACACAATGCTTCATTTATGACTCTCAATTCTGACTTTATATCTTGCAATTCTAACTTTTTTTCTCAGAATTGTGAGTTTATATCTTCCAATTGTCTGTGGTTTTCTGTGTTAGTTTACCTTTGACCAAGTCTGTGTCCGAAAACCTAGGCAGCTGACTTGCTGCCTCGCTGCCCTATCAGGCAGTGACTTTGCAGGCAGCGTTTTTGCATGAAGGCACCTCGTGAAACTGATTTTGGACAGGCGTCTGAGTCAGCGTAACGGTTTAATGATCTACAACAAAATAGAACGAGGTTTGGTGATAACTAAACGAACATTGAATTACTATAATACTGATTTCTCGCTAGAACTAGCATCAAAAGTGCAAAAAGTTAGTCAGAACATATACATTTACACACAAACTGACCACCAAACGCAACTTTCAGGTGCCATCTTTATGTTTTAGCTCAACCATCATGGAATGGAACGCACAGGATTGTGGGATATCAAAGGCAGAGAAGGACGTCTATGCTGCCTTCAAAAATCGATCAGATGAAGGTAGAGACAGGAAGTGAAGCTAACTTTGGATTCGGACGTGCCTTGATGCCTTCCTACCTTGGAATGCATCCTCCGAAGGCAGCATTTTAGAGCTTTCGGACGCAGCCCAAATTTTTTGCAGTACGTTTGATTATGTCATTCTGTTCACCGGTGTTGATTAATTATCTTGTTTGTCTCTCTTCATTTAAGCCCTGTGTTCTCCTGAGTTCCTTTGTTCTGTAGTGTTAATGTTTCATGTTGGTTGTGCGGCGTTTTCCCTGAGTTTCTCCGGTGTTTCTTATGTGAATTTATTAATAGACTGTTATTTGTATTTCTCCATCATCTTGTGCTCCTTACCGAGCATACCTGTCAACCCTCCCGTTTTTCCCGGGATTCTCCCGTATTTTACCATTCTATCCCGCTATCATCCCGTTTAAATATTTTCCCTTATTTCTCCCGTATTTTTAATCTTTCTATAAAAAAGTCCCACTGGGCATATTTTATGTTTGTTACATCTGCCTCCGGTAAAACTCCCGTAATTTGTATGGCCCAAACCTCATTATATGAATAATCACGTCAACAAATTCCAAGGTTGCCCAGTTGCCAGATCTTGTATGAAACGCATCCTTCTCACACAATCGACACATAAAAATTTAAACCCATTTGTCCCCTCAACTTGGCAACCTACAACAGTAGGCGCATTTCCATTACCCTTCAAATTGCGCAAATTGAAATTGCGAATTGAAAATACGCCAAATGGAAACGTGTCAATTTTGCAAAAACGCCCATATATCGCAAAAAAGTTTTTACGCTCGCATGAGGTGGTTTTTCAGGCAATGCGAAAAAGGAATAATTCGCAAAACTGCAATGGAAAGGCTTTTTCGCATTTACAGGTCACATGGCGTGTGTAAAAAGTCATATGATCATTCTTCAATGTACTATAACCTCCAAGAAACACATCATACGTGGCCGCTCTCCAGTATAAGGGGCTTTCCTACCATTAATGCTTAGACAATTTACACTGCACACGTCTGCGGTGCAGTGTGGCTCTGATACGGCCACT
>NW_015544118.1:166943-167255 GCF_001515605.1 Sinocyclocheilus anshuiensis | reverse complement strand
TGTGGTGTGGCTCTGATACAGCCACTGAAGCTGATTGCGGCCACTCTAGTCAGTGCTTGTGTTTATTCCAGCCACGCCACGCACGTTTCTGAAGTGGCTCTCTGCAACAGGGTCTGGCTGCAGACTTGCACTTGCACTGGCAGACTTGCACTCACAGACACTTGCGCTTCCGCAATTGACGTCACTTGCAGTCTTTATTGATTTTTTTTTTTTTTTAATCTCTTCAAAATTTTACAACATTTTACAACAGTAGCCAGGTGGTGAAGACAAGAAAAAATAAACTAAATTACAATGTCACTTGCAATCACCACT
>NW_015544118.1:157002-166606 GCF_001515605.1 Sinocyclocheilus anshuiensis | reverse complement strand
TCAACAACAAGACATATAGGCTACTGAATTGTCTTTATCGTCTTAGTCCGTAATTATGCCACATTAAGCGTTTTGCTGTATGGGAGGACAAGTGGAAGTTTGCGCATTGTGTTCATGGCCATCTATGCCACGTTTTGCGGTATGGGAGGAAAATACTATATACATAATTATTATATTAATAAACTATATATTGAATTTGATATTTTAATAGCATCTTAATACATCAAGCCATATTAAGTGTTTATGTTTTTCTACGGGAGCAAAACGCTTAACGAGAGACTTTGTGCATTACGTTCATATTCTGCTGTCCTGTGGCCATGGATTTGCGGGTCTTGTCTTTTTCTTGCAGGACCATGTACGTTATTGTACTAAATTAGTTTTAATCATTAAAAAAAATAAATAAATAAATAGAACAAAATAAAAAATAAAGACTGCAAGTGACGTCACTTGCGGATGCACAAGTGTCAGAGAGTGCAAGTCTGAGAGTGCAAGTCTGACAGTGCAAGTGCAAGTCTGCAGCCAGACCCTTCTCGCTTTCTGTGCTGCTTCTGTAAAGATACACGCTTATGAGTAGCCTACCGTGGGAAGGAAAGGCCACTGGTAGAAATGGGACGGGAGGAGAAGACTCAGGTGGTGCTCCGGTGAAAAAAACAAATATACATGCAAATTGAGATATAGCTACACTTCAAAAGGCTATGGTTTAATTGATTAAATATGAGCGCTGCAAGTTGCAAAATCAGGTGCTGCGTTGCTTTGTTTACTGCAGTTACCGGCAGAGGCGGACTGTAGTGAAGTATTTTTACTTTACTCAAGTAAATTTTAAAAGTATCTGTAGTTTATCAGAGTGTTTTTCTTTGGAAAACTTTACTTCACTACATTCCAAAGCATAATGTCATACTTTTTACTGCACTTCATAAATAAAAGTTGTTGTTTGTTTTACCTTTAATACTTAAGATCATTAAAAATGTAGTACTTTCTTGTACTCAAGTAAATCTTTGAATTACTTTTACTTGAGTAAAAGTAAGAAAGTAATAGATTTCTAATGTAATCAAGTATTGAATTATATTTAATATGAAACGTAGTGCAGTAAAAACTGCAATATTATGCTTTGGAATGTTGTGAAGTAAAGTTTTCTAAAGAAAAACAATGATAAAGTACAGACATCTGAAAAGTACTTTTACAGCAGAGTAAAAATACTTCACTACTGTCTGCCTCTGGTTACCGGGGCTATATTCAAAGCGAAAGAATGAAGAGAGAATGAATTAGCATTTTTCAATAAGCTTTTTGTTTTAGTCCAAAGCCAAAAAACACCTTATTTTACGGAGAAAACACGCAGTTTGATATACACTGCTGTGTTCTTGTATTATTGATTCACAAGAAGAGGGCACTATGGGTTATTAAGTTGGTACGTATAAAAGGTGTAGAAGAATAATTGAATGTGAGCAACCATGTGGCATGCAGGCTGTGTTTGCTGTTGGCCTTTGATGCTAATAAATCCTTGAATTGTAACTTCTGGAATCTGACTCTTCATGCTTACCTGGACTTGTAACACTACAAAATTGGCGACGAGGATTTTACCTTTATGAATGAAAGATGGCTGCAGTTGCTTCATTTCCTATGCCATTCCTGCCATGTACTGGTGAGCCTTCGATACCCTTTGATGTTTGGCTAAAGATGCTCAGGAATTATTTACTGGTCGTTAATGCATCTGGAGATGAATGGCCTGTTGCACGAAAGAGAGCTCTATTTCTTCATTGTTTGGGCACAGAAGATCAGAGATTATTTTATACTTTGCCAAATCAAGGAGAGACGATGGAGGAAGCTATTGAGGTTTTACAAGCATACTTTGTTCCTCGACGGAATGTAGAACGGCATGCTTTTAGAAAACGAGCTCAAGTACCTGGTGAAACAGTCCTACAGTATGTAACCTCACTCCGAGATTTAGCAGCCACATGTGAGTTTGGATCAAATCTTGATGAAATGTTACGTGATCAATTAGTAGAAAATGTGGCCAGTCATCGTATTAGAGAAAAGCTGTTGTTGGAGACTGACTTGACTCTTAGTAAAGCCTTCACAATTGCTACTCAAATTGAAGCTGCTGGTGAACAAGTTAAAACCATATCAGACCGGAAGTTGGTGCCTGTGCAAGCAATACAAGGAAGGTCTATGGCAGCTGTTGGTCAGTATAAAACTACTATACTGTAGTAAAAAATACTCTGCATCTATAAAGCCTTCTGTTTCCTCTAAAACTTTTAAGACTTCTAAAGCTTCTAAGATGACTTCATCAGTCCGTGCATGTTGTTGTTGTGGATCAACAAAACATCTTGCAAATGATTCTAGATGCCCTGCTGTTTCAGGAAAATGCCATAATTGTCAAAAGATCGGACATTTTTCAAGAGTATGTCGTTTACAACAAACATACTCAGTACATGAAATTGAATTGCCTGAACTTCAAATTTTGTACATGCAAAATGTGCTAACTAATAAGATTAAGTGTACTGCTACAATCACAACTGCTTCTGCTTCTGTACCTGTGGAGTTGATAGTGGATTCTGGGTCCTCTGTTACCATTTTGCCAAAATTTGTGTACGAGACATACTTTAAGAAAGACTCCTTGCTGCCTCCTTCTGTTAAATTGGTGACTTATTCCCGTGATCCAATACCAGTGCTTGGATGCTTACCTGTTACTGTCACCAAGAATTATGTTAACTGTGAGACTTCAATTTGTATAGTTGAGTCTGGCACTGCTCTTCTCAGAATGGATTTAATTAATGGCCTGCATCTAAACTTTGCATATAAAATCTGCTCAACCTCCAGCACATGTGATGGGCCTTTCTGCTTCAGTGCCTGTGGATAAACTGGGATGTGCAAAAGGTTTCCTGCATAAGGTAAAGATCTCTTCCAATGTTGCACCTGTACGTCAAAAACTCAGACGTTTACCATTGTCTGTTCGGAATGCGATTTCTGAAGAACTTCAACGTCTTCTTGCCTTGGTGTTATTGAGAAAGTTGATGCATCACCTTGGGTTTCACCAATTGTAGTAGTGCAGAAAAAATCAGGAGGCATTCGCATGTGTGTAGATTTACGAGAAGCAAACAAAGCTGTGATTACGGACAGCTATCCTCTGCCACATATTGAGGAATTGTTGTCTAAGCTATGTGGAGCAAATGTTTTCTCTACAATTGACTTGGAGAGTGCTTATTTTCAACTCTTATTACATGAAGAAAGTCGTGATTTGACTGCATTTATAACACACAAAGGCCTATTTAGGTTTTGCCGTGTACCATTTGGCCTAGCTTCGGCACCATCTGCATTCCAGAAAATGTTAGCAACTGTACTGCAAGGATTGACAAATGTCACCCACTATCTCGATGATATCATTGTCTGGGGTCGGACACAGAGTGAACATGTTTGCATGCTCAACAAAGTTGTTCAACTCTTACAGAGTGCAGGACTTCAATTGAATACTTCAAAATGTCAATTCAGTAAGACAAGTCTATGTTTTTTGGGTCATACAGTGTCCGCACAAGGTGTTCATCCCAATGAGGATCATCTTAATGCAATGCTTCATGCACCAGTTCCTACAGATGCACATCAGCTTCATTCCTTACTTGGATTAATCTCATGGTACAGCAAGCTTATTCCAAATTTTGCCATTGTGGTAGAGACATTGCGTGCTTGTATCAGGAAAGGAGTTGACTTCAGTTGGTCGGAAGAGGCTCAGAAAAGTTTCAACACTGTGAAAGAGTTGCTGCTTAAAAGTTCTGTTTTGGCATTATTTGATCCTAATTTGTCATTTGTGGTTTCAACTGATGCATCAAACTATGGACTAGGTGCTGTACTGGCTCAAATTCGTGAAGATAAAACTGAACGCATTGCTGCATTTGCTTCAAGAACTTTGTCAACTGCTGAATGCAAGTATTCAACAATTGAAAAAGAAGCCTTAGCATGTGTCTGGGCTGTCGAAAAATGGAGAATCTATCTTTGGGGTCGAAAATTTCTTGCGTACTGATCATCAAGCTTTAACAGTGCTTCTTTCTCCCAAAGGTACAGATCGTGCAGGAATGAGAATTGCACGTTGGGCAGCACGACTCTTATGTTTTAACTATGAAGTAGTTTACAGTCCTGGTTCTCAAAATCGTACTGCTGACTGTATGTCTCGATTGCCTTTGCCAGCTTCTGAAGAGGATCTTTCTGATGCAGAACCTGAATTCGTTGCATTTTTGTCTTCTGAGATGTCTGCTATAACTTCAACTGAATTTGCTTCTGCCTCTGCATCATGTCCAGAATTGACTTCGTTACGTGCGCAAATTGATGGTGGATGGCCTTCTTCGTCGATGGCTGTTAATAAAGATCTACGTCCCTATTTTCAAGTAAGGGATGAATTGAGTGTTCAAAATAACTATGTATTCAGAGGAGCACGTCTTCTTGTTCCTGTTTCACTACGGCACATCTTGGTGAACTTGGCCCATGATGGCCATCAAGGAATTGTGCGTACAAAGCAGCGCCTTCGGGAACTCTACTGGTGGCCAGGTATTGATTCTTTGGTACATTGGCGAGCCACCCAGCGCAGGGATTTCCAAAAAGAAGGGAAAGGTAAGAAAAGCGGTTTCTTTCTTTTTGCTGCTTTTGTCAGGGAACCCCCTCGTTTAAAAAAATCTAGAAAATAAATTGTAAGGATAGAAGATAATCTAATTTATTCAGTATTAGCAGGAGGAGTTCTTAAGCCTATTCGGTACAATTCTGTTTAAAATTCGAACGGAACTGAATTAACCCCGACGTAGTGTGGTGGCAGAGCTGTATTGGAATCGTTGTTTCTAAAGTAACTGAAACTTGTTGTTGGTCTCTTATAATTCTGTTAAGATTCTAAAGTAATTGAATCAACCCGATGCAGTGTGGTGGCAGAGCTGTATTGGAATCGTTGTTTCTAAAGTAACTGAAACTTGTTGTTGGTCTCTTATAATTCTGTTAAGATTCTAAAGTAATTGAATCAACCCGATGCAGTGTGGTGGCAGAGTTGTATTAGATCTGTTGTGTCTGAAGTTGTAAGTTTCTAATGTAATTGAAACTGACTGTGAAGATGTTATAATTATGATTGAATTCTAAAGTAACTGAATTGATCCGACGTAATGTGATCACAGAATTATTTCATGATAGCTGTGTTATAGTATAGTGAGTCCGACGTACCACGACTCTTAAGTTTAAAGCAGTAACCCGAAGCAGTGTGGTTTTTGCCCGACGTACTGTGGCACTGTTTTAATCTGATAAATATTAGTTTGAGCCCAAGGAACTGTGGCTAGAAAAAGGCTGTTTGAGAAAATATATAAAAAAAAAAAAGACCCGACCTACTGTGGTTTTGTCCGATGTACTTTCCAGAACTCCAAGCCTAAAAGATCTAGAAACCCTGAGACCCACAACGGCATGGATGGACCTGATGGAACTTCACAAGCTGCAACAAAAGCTAGAAGGACTTTTCCAAATTGAAATGAATGGACGATGGAAAAGAGAAACAAAGAGATCAAACCATTTTCAGAGACTGTGGACAGCAGTCTTCTCACCGAGATGGAAAACAAGAAATGAGAAATGCAAAGACAGACTCTCTGCACATGACACCAGAAAGAGACAAACATATGCATACTCGAATGTAGAATATTGTCTACTGAATGCACACATGTGGACAAAGGACGTCCACACCACACTGAGAGAATGGACACAATGCAAGTGACAAAATGAAAACACAAAAAAACAGACACAAACACAGACAAAAACACACACACACACACACACACACACACACACACACACTCACACTATGTTGCCTGTTGATTGATGTATTTGCTCCTTTGGCCTTTGGCAAGGTTTGTACGGTCATAATGTTTAGTACATTTAGAAAATTCCTTTTGCTGTTATGGTCCTCAAGTGCTCCTCTCCCAATGTGGGAGATGCAGGCTGTGTTTGCTGTTGGCCTTTGATGCTAATAAATCCTTGAATTGTAACTTCTGGAATCTGACTCTTCATGCTTACCTGGACTTGAAACACTACATGCACACAGTTTAAATAATTGTCTGATAATAATTGTTTAAATTAATATAATAAATTATAAGATAATATAATAATTGATACTTTTGCCCCACCCCATTATACCACCCCTATGTATATCTGGCAATTTATATCTCTCAGTTCTGAGTTTATATCTCACAATTCTGACTTTCTCAGAATTGTGAGAGAAAAAAAGTCAAAATGACCTTTATTTATTTATTTTTAATTATGTGGCTGAAATGGGCTTCCATAGTAAAGCCATGCTGTTGGCTACAAGGAAAAAAATCCAGGTCACTTGAACCATCAGACCACATGCAGGTTTTGCAGTATGTGGCCAGGTGGCAGATGCATCAGGTAACCTGATGTTGCCCCTTTTACTCTCAGGCTATTAGCTCCTTTTTAATGAGCTAATAATGCATACTCCCCAGTGGATGCAGCTTTTCAGTGCACGCATTTCGATAAATAACAGTTAACACCATGCTTTTGAGCCCATAAAAAATCATTGGAGGTCAAACAAACAGCAGAACAAATAGCGCATTCATCATTATCAGTGGATAATCCAGCGGGCTGCACCACCAGCTACTGGCGCACATGCACGGAAATGTACAAATACACAAACAAAACATTTTTGCCTGGAAATTGCTCTTTGAGTTTGAATTATAAGACAGATGAGTTTGGCCTCAAGTCTGTGTCTGATATGGAAAAACATTCATCAAAGGAAGACCGGAGAAACGGCATCTATTATGGTGCAATAGACTTCTGCGAAGTTTGCTCCCACTCCTAGTTCCACTTTCTTCCGAGGATCATATAAATCTTGCACGTCATTGCATCATAAGAACAAATATGACAGAGCGTAACTGTAAGCGACATTTATATTCAAATCCAAAAATAATCTCCTGAGGTAAAACAAGGGAATTAGACTGAGGCTCAATTGTGAGTGTTATATATATACATATATATATATATATATATATATACAGTATATATATATAATTCAACATTTTACCACACATCCCACAGTCAAATTCAATAAGCAATCAGTCAGTTTGTCAATCAGTACAACGAGGTTAAATAACTTTTATATCAAATTAACAATTAAAAAGCATGAAAAAAATCATTAATTTGTAAATAGTTTTATCGACCGTCATTTCAGAGACTATCATGAACTATTTAAGATTGTATGTTTCTAGCTCCACAAATAAAACAGTGCTTGTGCACGAGCGTAAATAAAATATAACTCTATGTTCCTAATGTGATTGAAAACCCACAAGTAAAATTTTCCAATCTGGGTAGATTAATTTGTTTGATACCCTGGATCAGGAAGAATTACTGCAAGAGTGATTTGATTATGGTAAGGAGGGGGAAAAAAATCAAAATCTGACATTGTTTATCGATATGCCTATGATATTTATGAGGCTCAATAAATAAAGCATAGGAATCATGCCAGGACAGACGCAGCCATGGCCGGTTCTCATAGAAAGTGATGAGAAATATGCCCCATCTTCTCACCGCTGTCCTCATCAGACATTAATTGCATGACCCAGAACTATGTGTAGTCCAGTCCAGTTCTTTGACAGGTTAGCATAAGTGAGTTGAAGTTGCTCCAGACTTTGCATGAGTGATTGAAATCAAGCACTTTAAAAGTTGAATGCAACCAGGAACATGTCCGGACGGATTATCCACATTTGACAAAAGTGTCCATGTTAATGCATTTTCTATCAATTGCCTGCCAAAGCTTTTAAAATTCATTAAAAGATGGAACATTTTTTGGTTAATGCGATTGTAAATGCAGTCTGGCATTTATATCCAGATACAATATAAATGAAACTCATATCAATGTTGTAAAAGACAGTGTAGAAGAAGAAAGAAAGGTCAAAAGCATAATGGCTGCATTCACATGCACGCATTCTATTAGTAGTTTAAACCTGTAAAACCTGACAAATTAAATAATGTCAGAAACAAACAACAAACAAACCAAAATCTAAAATAATTGTGCATGTTTATTATGGCTCATGTAGTATGATATATGAATATGCAGCTCATACTCGAGGAGGAAAAACACCTTTATTTTATTCAGACACCCAAACACTGAGCAAACAAATGCAATTTGGTGCAATTGTTGATATTTATATGGCCAAAAAAATGATCAAAGCTCTGTAGTTCTAAAACATAATGCAATGCAATAAAATGATGATTGAGAGATGATCAAATAAACCTTCCTTAAAAGCCTGTGATGGTTATATATTTCATACTCACATTTTAACAAGATTTGTATGAAAAAATGATGTATGGATAATCATGTAAACCTAAGTTGCTTCAGTCCAGTAAGTATTCAAAAATATCATTAACAAAATGTACATATCAAATATGATACAGTAGGCTTTATAGAGTTAGATTTACTGAGTTCAGCTGAATCTGTGCTGTATGATCTGAACTGCAAATGCCATTATTTGACTGTCATATCATTGACATATGTATGCTTTGCAAGTTATTTTCTTGCTGTCAATCACTAATGTTAGAGCTGTCAACCTCTCTCAGGTGATGAAAATAGCAGACAAAAGAGGTACTGTGTGATTGCAGAGTGAGACAAAAGTTATTTTTTAGTGAATATTTTATCATGTCAAGTTCATTTTAGTCTGACTGAGATAGCATGTCATTTTAGTTGACAAAAATAGCATTAAGCTCGATGACAATATACACAATGATGGAACAGTGTGTTAAACTTAACTAAATATTTTAAACATTGTGAAAAACTTATATACACATTTATTCAGGTACACTTAGTGATCATGTAAAAGATTTATGAACATAAGATATGACGTGAAAAGTGTCCCTGTGAGAGCTGAAGCTTATGTTCATGTTGTAAACGTTATTGTTTCTGTGTGGTAGACTGTTTATGATATTGCATTACATGCAGCATGTTTAACTAGCACATAATATACTGTAACTTCCCCTACATCACTTTCTAAATATTTATATATAACACTTTACAGAATGGTCCATTAGTTAACATTAATCAATGCAATAACTAACAATGAGCGATACAATTGTTACAGTATTTATTCATCTTTGTCAACATTTTAATAATGTATTAGTACATGTTGAAGATTAATAAATGCTTTTAGCCAAAAAAAAAAAAAAGCAATGGTGATTGCGTGTCGCACAACTCTGACTGAAATTCAGTGACGTCAAGACTGTAATATGATTGGTTATGAAAGCACACGTGATCCAAGTTGACTGTTATGCCTTCTCCAATAGTAAGTAAAATAGTAAGTAATACAGACCCTCTCATTCTGATAAGATTTTAAAGGTGACATATCATGAAAATCTGTCTTTTCCAGGTTTTAAGTGCTATAATCAGGTCCCTGGTGCATCTACCAACCAAGGAAATGTGAAAAAGATTAACCCAGTAACTTTGTTTTGGTAAGCCTTTTTCTGCAAGCGTCTGAGAAAACGAGCGCATCAGATTTCGCTCCCTTGGTGACGTGGCAAAGGTCAAGGTCAAGGTCAGTTTATTTACACTGAACAAAATTATAAACAACACTTTCGTTTTTGCCCCCCTTTT
>NW_015544118.1:154653-156941 GCF_001515605.1 Sinocyclocheilus anshuiensis | reverse complement strand
GACGTGGCAAAGGGATCTCATTATAATATTACCGCCCCTTAATCTGTAAGTTTCCACCCACTGCGCCGTCATTTGATTTCGCAAGTGACAACGGTGTACCGGCTCTAACGCCATGGCGAAAGTTTGAGCAAAACATGTTAACTGTTCACCGTATATCAGAAGTTTAAACTCATATGGTTTAAAACGCATGATTTCAGCGCGATAAACATGATAATCAGAACGGGAATGTTGTTAACAGATGTTTTTTAGCAGGTCCGAGCTGTAATGGCAGCTCTATTCTGGAAAAGGGGGCGGGGAGCAGCAGCTCATTTGCATTTAAAGAAACAGGCACGAAAAACAGCGTGTTTCTGCTTCCACTCAAAATAGGCATTTTCAAAATGATATAATAAATGATCTGTGGAGTATTTTGAGCTGAAACTTCACAGACACATTCTGGGGACACCAGAGACTTATATTACATATTGTAAAAAGGGGCATAATAGGCCTCCTTTAAAACAGTTTTGTCTTAAATCAATATCTTAATTATTTACGTGGTGAAATGTTGTGTAATGAGTGGTATGAATGTACCGTATCCCTTAAATGTCCGTCTAGTTTAAAGTTGTCGCTTGCTAGCAACTGCTGTCTTCACGGAAGCTTTGCATTCAAAAATATCAACCCAAATCAATATTTTGTATCTAATTATTTACTTATGTGACAAGTAGCCGTGTAATAAGCACTTCGCGTCGGGGTCTTGTATCACTGTTGGGGGTTATTTCTGCGATAACAACCGGCTGGATGTATATTATCCTTTACTTAATGCACTGTGAACTAACATGAACAAACAATAGGCAATTACATTTTTACTAACATTAACAAAGATAAATATTGCTCATTGATAGTTCATATTAATGCATTTACTAATGTTAAAGTGTTACCATTTTCATCAACTGTTTAAATGTTGAAATTAATGAATTGAGATTAAATATTTTTCATTGTTAGTTCATAATGTTAACAAATGGAACCTTATTGTAAAGTGTATCTTAAAACATAATCCAATTATATTTTTTACTAACTAACATTAAGATAAATAATAAATGCTTGAAATTATATTGCTTATTAATGCATTTACTAATGTTAAAGTGTTGCCATTCCCATCATCAGTTTAATTAAAATTACTACTTTGTTGATCCAGGAACATGTCCTACTTGCCTCAATGTATATGGCTAAGGTCACAATGAGTTTATTTCTACGTGTGTCCCATTTTCCTCACTGTTTTATGTTCCATAATTGGAAGAAGTATGAAAGTATGCTCTGTTCCAGCATAAGCAATCTCCATACTGAGAGAGAGAGAACAAGAACAAGCTGGAACGTGTCTCTTGGGAGAAGGCAACAACCAGCTGTGTGCTACATAATGGTGGAGAGCCGTTTCCGACTCCCACAATTAACACTGTTTAATTAAGGTGGGCCGCTCCTGCAGTCTGAGGAGGGTGCCATTAGTAGGGTGGAGAGGAGAGGACTCAGGAGAGACAGAGCTGAGAGCGGAAACCATCTGCTGTGTTGGTTTAGCTGAAGCTCAGAGTAGGTTTTCAGTGCTGGTTGAAGTTTTTTTTTTCTTCTTCTTCTTTCGGTACTGTACAAAACCATAGAGCAGGATTAGAAACACTTTCACTGTGTTTGCACTCATTTTCTTGGCCATTCACGAGACGTTATCATTAGTGAGAAAGTGTTATGTGACCAGTGTTTTTTTTTTATATCCTGCTAATTTGTCACCCGATGGTATATGAGGTAATTGAAACGCGCAAGGGAATATTTGCAGGAACTAACGACAGGCTTCACGCATGTTTGTGCTGGGTAAACAAGAGTATGCTAAAGATTTAATAGCTTAAAGATTGTCTAGAGTTGATGACTTAGAGAAAGTGTTACAATAAATGGATAATGGGCTGGAAACACAAAGGCTGTAGATCTTGCAGAGGCAGATTTTTGATTAGTGCCATAAATTCTGCTTCATGTCGCAGTGTACTGCATTCTGGCCAAAATACACCCGGTTGGACAGGAAAAGGCTTTAGTGACATGCAAAGCGGCCAATCACAGTTCGTCAGAACCCTGCATAAAAAGAGCCACAAGACAACCTGTTCCCACACTTTTTGATCAATGAATTGCACTGATTAATGGCCAGTGAAGATTTTGGCATGAGCTTTGTAGTCATATGCGATGCCAAAATGAGAAATTCTCTCTCTCTCCCTCTTTCTCTCGCTATAATATATATATATATATATATACTGAACAAAATTATAAACGCAACACTTTTG
>NW_015544118.1:150617-154249 GCF_001515605.1 Sinocyclocheilus anshuiensis | reverse complement strand
AGAGTATAATATATACCCAGAGTTTAGAGTTTTAAGATTTAAGATAGAGTTTAGAGATTTTGTAAACACATATATATATATATATGTGTGTGTTTGACTAATAGGGGTGGTATGCTAAATTTATATACCAAAAAGTGAAGTATTCCACTGTATTGCATAGATAGGTATAACATATAACTGAATTTAAGCCAAATACAAGTCTTCATGATCTCTCTCTCACACACACATACACACACACACTGAAGGCTACATACATAGTACAACCCTCTTTCCTTAGCTCAAGTATGCAAACCTCTTTGCCACATGCACTGAAACGTATTACATTGAAAGTTACATTTTCAAATGAAAATGGCAACATGATCGTTTTATACAGTATGCGTTCATATGTGCTTCGTTTTCGCTGGAGGAAACAGCTGTGGTGTGAGGAGGGGTGAACGCAGCGAAAACTTAGGCTACAACCGATTGATATTTTGTAAACTGTATTTATGACAAAGAACAAAACTGCACAGATGCAGATATTACAACAATCTATCGTTAAACACACACCTTGTCCTCTGTTTCTCGCTCTGCACCGCTGCTGTCTGCTGATTGAAAAAGAACGCGCAGAAATATAGCTATAGCCCCCCTAAAAATGGCCTAGCGACGCCCATGCTAATCAGCATCTTGATATGCCACACCTGTGAGGTGGATGGATTATCTCGGCAAAGGAGAAGTGCTCACTAACACAGATTTAGACAGATTTGTGAACAATATTTGAGAGAAATAGGCCTTTTGTGTACATAGAAAAAGTCTTAGATCTTTGAGTTCAGCTCATGAAAAATGGGGGCAAAAACAAAAATGTTGCGTTTATAATTTTTTTCAGTGTATGTATACATATTTTTTACAGTTTTATTTTAAATAGTATGCACCGTTGTTTTATCACTGAGAAATAATTATAGTTTTCATTTTTTATTAATATATTTTTTTTAATTTTAATATAAGTTAAAGTTTTAGTGATTTTGTTGTGTTTTTGTAATTTAAAAAAAAAATTTTTGTCTATAGTGTTTTCTTTTTTCAGTTTTAGCTTTAGTTAATTTACATCATTACCCTACTCACCTGAAGAACAGAAAATAAGATATTTCAGAGAACATTGTGGTCCAAACAACATTAGGCCCCATTGACTTTCATTGTATAGAAAAAAAACATATTTTTTCTGTTATACAAGAAAGAAAAACCTGCACAGATTTGCAATGACATTGAAAGGAAATGCATAGGGTGTGTGTACATGTAACCATGCAGCAAATACTTTACTGTAGCTCCCTTTCACAAAATCTTTCCAGCAAAATCTAGAAAGCTCAGATAATTTCCCAGCTGAAACCAGTTCCCTCCTTCACTTCACTTTGTAAAGAACACAATGTATTTTTTATGACACTCGCTGTTTTACTCAGTCTTCGGTGGGTCACATCAGGTGATGGTTTAAAGTAAGAACAGCAGGCTGTCGTCCATAGAAGGGCAACTAGGACATGGGCAAGTTATTATGGAGAGCTGCCGGGTTGGAGGAGGAGTGTCACATAAATGTTTGAGAATGATGACAAAAATGAGCCTATTCATCAAATTTTGACATACCTTTCCCCTTATTATCAAGCCCCGTTTCAGCCCACGCCAATCACTTGCTGAAGGCAATTGAAATGTCTTTTGTCCTAATCAGGCTCATTCCAGAACAAACCAGAGGCGGTGGGCATTAACATTAATTTTCCTTCCAGCGTCCCAGTTTCCGAACATAAATGTGTTAGATGGCTTGATTGAGCCAGACAATGAATTTTCATCTGATGCTGGTTGATGTGTAATTTTGCTCTTTTTTATCTTCCCTTGTTCAGTTACATCCATATCTAGTTCAAGACATCATCTTGACCAGTATGGATTGATATGATCAAATGACTGTTATACGAAGGGCGTTTCAAGGTCAACATGCTCATTTTCTGCATATCAGACAGGTGGATCCAAACAGAATATGCAGCATGCATGAGCTGGACATCTGAAGCTATTGACCCAAGTAAATGTAGTGTTAAGTTCATTAGTGTGTAAGAATGGTTAGATTCAGTGGACCAGTTTCACAGGTTTCACAGGTTCATTTGGGTCATCACTCAATAGTGTTCACATTCGAACATCTGTGATAGTGGCACCAAAAGGAATCGCAATCTATAGCATAAATGTGTTAGATGGCTTGATTGAGCCAGACAATGAATTTTCATCTGATGCTGGTTGATGTGTAATTTTGCTCTTTTTTATCTTCCCTTGTTCAGTTACATCCATATCTAGTTCAAGACATCATCTTGACCAGTATGGATTGATATGATCAAATGACTGTTATACGAAGGGCGTTTCAAGGTCAACATGCTCATTTTCTGCATATCAGACAGGTGGATCCAAACAGAATATGCAGCATGCATGAGCTGGACATCTGAAGCTATTGACCCAAGTAAATGTAGTGTTAAGTTCATTAGTGTGTAAGAATGGTTAGATTCAGTGGACCAGTTTCACAGGTTTCACAGGTTCATTTGGGTCATCACTCAATAGTGTTCACATTCGAACATCTGTGATAGTGGCACCAAAAGGAATCGCAATCTATACTCTGTCACAGAAAGGAAAACATAAGTGAATCATATTTTGTTAAGAGCTTACTTATTTTTTGGTGACATAAAACTAAGGTCTGAAAAGTTTTAAAATATTACACAAATTTATATCATTTAAAAAGGATTCTAACACTTTAATGTTTTTACAGTCCCCTGAAGTATTCATTATTTTCAGGCCAAGAAAACAAAAACCAAAAAACGAAAGCCATGTTTAGGATATAATATCTCAAGAAGTATGATTGCTGGCCTCGTAGGAGTTAGTAGATACATAGACTAACTTGTTCCCTTCAAGTTCAAATGATTCAGGGTCTCCTCAGAGTACAAATATTTTCCTAATGGCCCCTAAAGTTCAGAAAAAAGAGATGTGGATGGTTTAAGGGACTTAATTAGATACAGTAAAAGTCCAAATTTGTTTTATTCCTAAAACATAAACTTTGACTGACTTTGTCAATTTTATATAAAAATTTACAGTATACTTGTGACCATGTTATTATCTGCAATAAATAATAGAGATCAATGTGTCAGTTAGAATAAATTAATGAATAAACAAACAAAAAACAAGTGATCAAAGGGTTTGAATGAACGAACGAACGAACGCACGCACGCACGCATGCACGAACGAATGAAGGAACGAATAAATAAATAAATAAATACATAAATAAAGAAATAAAATGTTTTAGGTCACCAAAATAATAGTGATCAATGTTTTTTTGAGTGAGTGAGTGAGTGAGTGAGTGTGAGTGAATGAAAAATGAATGAGTGAGTGAGTGTGAGTGACTGAATGAGTGAGTGAGTGAGTGAATGAATGTGTGAGTGAGTGAGTGAGTGAGTGAGTGAGTGTGATTGAGTGACTGTGAGTGAGAGCGTGAGTGAGTGAATGAATGATAGAATGAGTGAGTGAATGAGTGAATGAGAGTGAATGAATGAAAGAATGAGTGAGTGTGAGTGAGTGAGTGACTGAATGATTGAGTGAGTGAATGAATGAAAGAAGGAGTGAGTGAGTGAGTGAGTGAGTGAGTG
>NW_015544118.1:145053-150380 GCF_001515605.1 Sinocyclocheilus anshuiensis | reverse complement strand
GTGTGTGTGTGTGTGTGTGTGTGTGTGTGTGTGTGTGTGGGTGTGAGTGAATGAATGAATGTATAAATAAATAAATCAATCAACGAACGAACACATGAATATATTACGTCACCAAAACTAATAGAGATCAGTGTGTTGTTTTTAATTAATGAATGAACAAACAAACAAGCAAACAATGGGAGATTAAGATTTCTCTATGTTATCATCCGCCTAACAGCTTAACTCTTAAGCAATGTTTGCTTTGGAATCTGTTTAAAGCAAATCGCTAAAATAAGCCTGTTCAAAATAACAGTTGGTGTAGCATGTAACAAATGTTAGATGTAACATAAATAGCAATGTATGACATCTGTGTCACAAAAGATCCATATCTTTGAGGTCTGAATTTGACATAATGCACCCACTGATCTTGCATGTCAACATCTCCACTCTCTCACTGCTATTTATTTCCTTCAGCACCATGTCATCCTCATTTCTCAGGCTCTGTAGGACACTTCTCAGGGAGCTGTAGGGGGGCATTTGTCTTATTCATGAGACGCACCCCACATTACAGAGAACAACCTCTCTTTGGGGCTCTGTGGTTCTCGTTTCCGACCTACAGAAACTGCTGACCCATCCAAAAAGTTTGTAACATATGCTTCTCCTCATCCTCCTCTCGTACCTGCTGCCTGAGTCTGTTTCTTCTACCCCATTGTCCTGGTTCCTCTCTGATTCCCCAGGCCTTGGGTCTGGGCATCTGCTAACAGATTCCCAAGCCTCTATAATACATCTGTGTATCACACACATTAGACTTTGGTTACAGTAACCTTCAGCTGCATAAACTGAAGCTCTAGCTACTCATGGTCAGCTTCAGTAGAAACCAAATCTACAACCATTACTTGGACAAAAAGCATGGATGGCAGCATCCAGGTCGTGTACTTCCAGAGCCCAAATTAAGTAACCGCTAAACTAACTGACCTGTAAAACATCTGAACAGTCTTTAAATGTCAACATGAAATCAATATTGACCCCATTTACTCTCTTTATACATTGCTAGTCTTATTGTAAAAGATTCTCACATAAGTCTGAACTAGCGAGTTTATGTATGTTGGTGCAGCGCCAGTGGTTGTTTTGTAGGCAAACATCAGTACCTTGAATTTGATGCAAGCGGCTATTGGCAGCAGGTGCAAACTGATGAAGAGAGGTGTGATGTGGGCTTTCTTCAGCTCGCTGAAGACCACTCTCACTGCTACATTCTGGATTGATAGTACATTGATAGTACAGGCCCGCCAAGAGCGCATTACAATAGCCCAGTCTGGAGAGAACAAGAGCTTGGACAAGAAGTTGTGCGGCCTGCTCTGATAGGAAGGATCTAATCTTCCTAATGTTGTATAGGGCAAATTTTTGCATTTACCTTTCATAGTTCTCTCACAACAATCCTCTCTGATTCTCCTCTGTCCTTTCTTGCCATCTTTCCATCTTTATCCTTGAGGAATGAAAATTTTATGGTTTCAGCTGTTGCCAGCTCATACCCCAGCTGTCGCCCCGGTGTCGCACAAGCCATCCTTAATCATTAAACGACCACAGCTTCCATTTAGTCTCATTTTGCATGTCTTTGATGTGAGTGAAGGTTCAGTTTAGGTGCCAGCACACATCTGCACTTGGATCTGCACGCACCTTCAAACACAGGGCCAGGAGTCTGATGGCGACATGCCAGCGATTTACTTTCCTCTTGCTATTTTTTCATTAGGAAAAACCTAGTCCCACAGCAGGATTCTAGTGGACGGGTAAATGGATCAAACTGAAAATCCTGGAAGAGAATTACAGCTTACTGTTTTGTAAATGTTAACAAAGATGGTAAAGTTATGGTAAACTATTTTCTGCTAAAATACAATGTTACTGCAGTTTTTACTGCAAACAAACTGTGGTGTTAGCATCATTGTCATCAAAACAAGCAATTATATGATACATGATTTATTTTTAATTTGAATTTTTTATGGTTTAAAAGTAGATACAAATATTTTGACAGAAATGAGTTACAATACACTGAAAAATGTTGGTATAGAAACAATTTTCACTAAGAAATTGCTAGTAAATTTCACAAACATTCACAAAACATCAAATAACACTAAATTAATAATTGCCATGCACCAGAGTGTTAAATAGAACATTTTAAAGAGTAATAACATAGCATTTTTCAGTCTTTGTTAATTTTAATACAATTTTAGAAATGTCAGTTTGATCCATTTGCCCCTTCACCAGAGCTGGTGTGCCTAATATAAACAAGCAAACAAAAAAGGTATCTTGACATTTTAGGCTGTGTGTTATTCATTTTTTTTGTGTAATGAACTGTTGTATAAGAGCACTGAATATCAGTCATGACGTCCCACAGATAATGCTCAAATAAAGGTCTTCCTGAGGAACATTGACACATCTCTTCATTTATTCAGATATCTTTTTAAAGTTTAAAGTTGCACTACCTCATGGGGTTACAGCTCAGTCTACCCAGCAGGCAATTATGAAAAATCTCTGTTTTACATGTTTTCTGTTTCTATGCCGCTCTCCAATAGCAGGACTTGGCTGAAGATAAAACCACAAGCTATGGTAAATGGGCCAAGGATAAAGACAGATATAAACTCTATTTGATGACGAAAGCTCCAGATTCCTGCGGAGTCTCCTCATCTTCAGCAGGTGGCTATTTTTGACTCGGCCCATACTGTTCAGGCTATAAAACACTTCTACAGAAAAAAAGAGCACACAGTGAGGCACAAAGCGAATAAGTGGATAAACAGATGGGTGACTGCATATTCTGATGAACCATTACTCTTTTGTTAGCGTTAATGCACTATCAATCATCCACAGCATGTGGTTTATGGTTGGTATTAAGTCATTAAAGGTCAGTATGACGTCATTTGGTTGACACCTTTATCCAGAGAGGCTTACAATGCATTCAAGGCAATTTTCCATGTCCATTTTATCAGTTCTTGAGATCCCTGGAAATCAAACCAATAGCTTTGGTGTTGCTAGCGGCATGCTTTACTGTTACCGTGTTCATAAACAAGTACAGTCAAAAGTTCAGGGTGGGTAAGATTTTGTAATAGTTTTGAAAAAAAACTTCATGCTTATCAAGGCGGAATTTATTTGATCAGAAAATACAGTTAAAACAGTAATATTGTAAATTCAAATTCAAAATTGCTGTTTTCTATTTAACTATATTTTAAAATGTAATTTATTCCTGTGATGCAGAGCTGAATTTTCAGCATCATTACTCCAGTCTTCAGTGTAACACAATACTTCGGAAATCATTCTAATATGCTGATTTGTAGCTCAGGGATTATTATTATTAAAGTTGAAAACAATTGTGCTGCAAGTTTTTGAACACTTCAGAATTTTCTATATTTCTGCATAAATATGACCCAAAAGATCATCAGAAAGTCATAGAAGTTGACAAGGAGAATCCAATCAAACAATTGAGACAAAAAATTTATACTTTGTCATTTATCTTTTGAGAAAAATGATCCAGTGTTACATATCTGTCAGTGGCAAAATTATGTGAATCTTTGCTTTCAGTATCTGGTGTGACCCCCTTTTGCAGCAATAACTGCAGCTAAACGTTTCTTGTAACTGTTGATCAGTCCTGCACAACGGCTTGTAGGAATTTTAACCCATTCCTCAGTACAGAATCGCTTCAACTCTGTGATGTTGGTGGGTTTCCTCCTATGAACTGCTTGCTTCAGGTCCTTCCACAACATTTGAATAGGATTAAGGTCTGGACTTTGACTTGGCCATTCCAAAACATGAACTTTGTCCTTTAACCATTCTTTGGTAGAACGACTTGAGTGCTTGGGAGCGTTGTCTTGCTGCATGACCCACTTTCTCTTGAGATTCAGTTCTCGGACAGATGTCCTGACATTTTCCTGTAGAATGTTCAGGTATAATTCAGAATTCATTGTTCCATCAATGAAAGCCATCCTGGCCCAGATGTAGCAAAACAGGCCCAAATCATGATACTACCACCACCATGTTTCACAGATGGGATAAGTTTCTTATGCTGGAATGCAGTGTTGATGGACTGGAGTGGTGTGGATTACTTGTGGATTATTGTGGTGTTTTTATCAGCTATTTGAACTCTCATTCTGACGGCACCCATTCACTGCAGAGGATCCACTGGTGAGCAAGTGATGAGGAAGTGAAGTGATGCATTTATCTAAATCTGTTAATCAGTCCCCCTTTTTATCCATTTAAAAATTAGCTGAATAAAAGTATTAATTTCTTTAAAAATATAAATATTTTAATAAATATTTTGAATAAATGCTATTCTTTTCAACTTTTTTAGCTGTATTACTCTTTTTGCTATACTTTTGATCAAATAAATGCAGCCTTGATGAGCATAAGAAACTTCTTTCAAAAACATTAAAAACCTTACTGATCCCAAACTTTCGGCAGTGTATGTTTCATACTTTTTTATTAGTGTATGAATAAATGACGGGGTGGAGGGTTCTGATAAGGTTTCTGAGCATCTGTTTCATCCATAGATGCTGTTTCATCCACAGATATATCAAATGTTGTAGGAGATGGAAGGTTAATTACTGAGGGAGCACCAGTTCTCTCAGAAAGATTGACGTGACCACATTTCTTGCTCACGGCACAAACAAACGCTCAGCTCAAAGACAAACGTCTCTCGCAAGTTTGGTGAAATGAGTTCTAGCAGTTCACACCACACACACACACACACACACACACAAACACAGCGTTTTAAAACACGATTTATCGAGCTGCCGAGCCAGTCCGGTCTCTCCCCAGTTCATTTTCCTCTGTAGCATATGCTGGAAGGCTTGCTTTCTGGTTTGCTGTCCGTCTGCCCCCAAACTTCCCCATTTTTCAATTCCTCCCTCTCTCCTTCTTTTATTTTCACACTACCAGTCATGGAGATGTGAGCCTGTTATTTACACTTAATCCTTTAGAAAATGACAAAAACAGACATTTGCCACAGCCATTGGGTATCTCTGGCAGTCTGGAACATAATAAGGAAACAATAACTGTTTTCCTTTGTGAACTTCCAGCTGCCAGTTTAGAAGTTTCAGAAATAGATGCATAGAACTGTTACATGAAAAGCAGCAGACAGGGAAAAAAAATGTAAATGTCATGCTTTTTAGAGTCCTAAACAAATTAGGCACGTATACATACAATAGCTATATAGCCAGATAGAATGAATTAATACATTTTATATATATATATATATATATATATATATATATACAATTATATTATAATTATACAATTATTATAATTATAATACAATACAATTATAATGAATTTAGATGCTTGAAAAAAAAAAGGATTGGCAGTCA
>NW_015544118.1:144406-144921 GCF_001515605.1 Sinocyclocheilus anshuiensis | reverse complement strand
TTATTAATAATAATAATAATAATAATAAAGAATTATATTTAATTAGGCAAAATTATATAACATCTATTAATAATAATAATAATAATAATAAAGGAAAGGAAAGGAAATTATTATTATTATTATTATTATTTATGTTGTTGTTGTTGTTGTATTGCATCATTGGAAAAACAAACAAACAAAAAAATCTGAATACCTGGAATTTCGAATGGCCATCAATGTAGAGGTTTCTTTGTTTTTGTTTTTTTTTTGCTGACAGATGATGTGGTTAAAACATTGACCAGCAAGGGCTAACTGGGTCATGGTAACCAACTAAACCTTGACCACATGTTCTTCCAGAAGAGCCGGCCTACCAATGGGGGGAAAGCAAAGTAC
Organism: Sinocyclocheilus anshuiensis; assembly: GCF_001515605.1. NCBI lineage: Eukaryota > Metazoa > Chordata > Actinopteri > Cypriniformes > Cyprinidae > Sinocyclocheilus > Sinocyclocheilus anshuiensis. Next base: position 144,549 of record NW_015544118.1, on the reverse strand, counting down.
GGTTCCCTTAGTTTCCCATTCAATTCAACGTGAAAGAATAAAGAAATAAAGAAATATCCAATAGACTTAGATTTGCCTATTTGAAATGTTTTTCACTTCAAACAAAGCAAAAAATCTAGGAGATTTTTTTTTTTTTTGCCATA
>NW_015544118.1:140138-144319 GCF_001515605.1 Sinocyclocheilus anshuiensis | reverse complement strand
TATTTTAAATGTTTTTCACTTCAAAAAAAGCAAAAAATCTAGGAGATTTTTTTTTTTTTTTGCCATCAATGTAATAAAACCAACGAAGGACGGTCACTGCAGTGAATGCAAGCAGTTCAGGGACAAGCTGACAGGAGACTGTAGCAAACACATAGGAATTAGAATCAAACCACCAAACACTTTGTGGCATTCTAGACCATCTGAATGCTGTTCGAACCAAAGTAACCTCTGAAGGTACTAAAGCGTAAAGCGTACTTTGAATACACTGCAAGGCGCTATAGATAAAAGTGTCAGTCAAATTAATAAATGTACAAACAAATGCAAGTCACTTTAGAGAAAAGCATCTGTTAAATGACTACTCACTAAGAATAATAATTGCAAAACAATAACTAACACAATAAGGATAAGTGGCCCGTCTCAAAATGAATCTCGTGTCTAACTGTCCATTTCATTCCAAGCACATATGGATTTATTTATTGTGTCACCTTAATGATGCTGTTCTAATTGAGACACCTGCTTCCTGTCAGACCCGAATCTACAGGACAGAGTGCTTTTCATTTTCATGGTGCTTGATCTCAGGAACCTTTCATGTCTGGAGAAACAAGTCTTTTTTGACTCCGCTGCCACCGCCACAATTCCCTGGACAAAGACCTTTCAAGTTTTAAAGTGTTGTTCTTGTTGCCTTTCAAATAATATTTTTTTTTTTTCAAAAACCATCAGTCGTTATTGAATAAAATCCAGCTGATTTGCTGAGAGAGGAAGGTGCGCTTTGATTTACCTGAACAGGTCAGTCAGTCGGTCGGACGGTCTGTAACTCTCCTGGTCTGAGGGAAGCCTTTATTACTGTTTGTATTTGAGGGCAAGTACCGACAGGACCACGAAAAGAAGATCACATGGCGTTCTGAAACAACAGATAACCACAGGGGAGTCTGGAGTGCAGTGATCGAGTTTGCTTAAGGGACAGTGGAGTGAACTGACACTGAAAGTACAGCAGATTTTCCTTGGTGTGCTTTTCCCCTTTATAAGTGGTAAACAGAACAAAAAAGATCACTAAAACATGTACAGGATAAACCCTAGAATCAAAAGGGAAAACAAGAGCAAAAATGATTACTATTGGAGAAATGTAGCATTACATCACTTGCTGACCATCGGATCATCTGCAGTGAATGGGTGCCGTCAGAATGAGAGTCCAAACAGCTGATAAAAACATCACAGTAATCCACAAGTAATCCACAACACTCCAGTCCATCAGTTAACATCTTGTGAGGGGAAAAGCTGCTTTTGCAAGAAACAAATTCATCAAGACATTTTAACTTTAAACCGCTACTTCTGATCAAAATACGAGTCCATAATCCATAATAACGCTCCCTCCAGTGAAAAGGTCCATCTCCTGTTGTCTCTCAAATTAAAATCCATCAACAAATTTGTTTAGGACTGTTTTTGCTTGTAAACTGTGCATATGTCTCTCCTAATTCAAATAAGACGACTTTTTCACTGGAGAAAGCAATATTATTGATAGAGGATTCATATTTTGAATGGAAATAATGGTTTGAAGTTTAAAATGCATTAACAATTGATTTTTACCTAGCAAAAACATAGCTTCTGGCTTCTCAAGACATTAACTGATGGACTAGAGTGGTGTAGATTATTGTAATGTTTTTTATCAGCTGTTTGGACTTTCATTCTGACGGCACCCATTCACTGCAGAGGATCTACTGGTTAACAAGTGATGCAATGCTACATTTCTCCAAATCTGTTCTGATAAGGAAACAAACTCATCTACATCTTGGATGGCCAGAGGGCCAGAGAGTACATTTTCAGCAAATTTTCATTTTTAAAGTAAAAAGTAATTATTTGTTAAAATAATACAGTAATCGATGTGAAAATAATTATCATAATATTTGCTGTAACTTACAGGAAAGAAATCCAAGATCAAAAGATTTTTTTTTCTTTTTTGGTGTATGTGTATTTCTCATTCAATACTGTATTTTTGTTAGAAAATCAATTACAGACTGTTTATCTCTAAAACTGGTGATGCTGTGCCAAATACTTTTTTTTTGGAGAAACTATACATAATTAAAATCTTTCCACTTAACTAATTAACTTTAATTAAAAAGGCTGTGAGCACACAGATGCACTCATCAGCAGCATGAAATTGCTTATTATTCACATGTAAACCGCTCTTAATATCAAGACAATATTTTTTCCATACTTGCCAAGCCAATTACCACTGACACTAATGACACAGGAACGCATGGTGTTGTGCTGTGGTTTTATGTTTAAATAATGTTTTAATGATAATATTAAGCTTCTTAGTTGAGTAAACATTGTCTACCTGCAGTATTGTTGCTAATGGACACAGATCTGAGCTCTCAGAGGATTTCTGATCGAGTTATCCAATGTATAAAAGACATAAAATCCCTCAAATTATACCTTAATCTGCTTAAAAAGCAGGGATAACTTTACAAACATTTTAATACAAAATCAAGCGTAGCGTTAGTTCTGGCAGGTCACGTTAGTCAAGCTCGCATCAGCTGACTCTCAGCTGATCCCCATCTACCTATAGGAATACGACACCTATCTAAGCATTCATATATAAGGTCCCTCAGTATTATCACCAGATTTCGCATTGCTCAATAGATAATTACCCTCCTCCATCCCCAGTTCCTCCTCTGTCAGTCAGGATTCAGCCTTCTGATTCTCCTTTGAATCAGACTAATTCTAAAATGTGTACATAAAATTATTGAACTTTAACGATATCTGCAATACATTTATATTGGTTCTGTTCTGTTTACCCTGGGGGGTTATTGCTGCTCTCCCTGCTCTCATCCATGCTAGGCTGCATGGATGCACAGGGAGTGCTTGCCCAGAACAGAACCATACAGCCAATCCAAACTGTATGCTAATTGTCAATCATCTTTGACGATAGTGGTCCTGACAGAAGTACCAGAACTTTAACAGAGTGTCATTTAATAGGAGTCGATTTTAACCATGCATTTTGTAAAAACAATTGAGAAAAAAAATCCCCCTGTCACTTTTAGCACTTTTAGGAGCACAACAATCAAAAAAAAAAAAAAATCACACTGGGGATATAAACACACAATTTTCTTATAAAGCATATTATGTTCGGCCTGATGTTTGATGGATTTTTCTGCTAAACAGATTTATTTTCATGCACTACATCCTCTTATAAATGTAGTCGTAAACTGTGAGTTTGACCTCCCTGCCTCGTGTTTTGTATTTGGACGCGTTTTGTATTAATACACAGACTCTCTCAGGAAAGGAAGGCCAAAAGTGAATCATGATATTTCAAAGTTGCTGTTGCAAACAGAAAATAATTTATGGGAAATGGTCATGTACATTGGTGCAAATAAATGTTGCCTCTCCCTGTGCTGCTGTAAGAAATGTATGTGTGATCGGCTGTGTTTCGAGTTTGATGAGGTGATAATGTAAATTTCTATATGATTTTAAACATTATAAGAGGAAAATAACTTGTATAAATGTTAATAAAGTGCATTGTGTAATCTCAGACTTAATCTCAGATTTGATTTGATTTGATGGGATGGGGGGAAAAATCAGCTAAGACAATTTTGGGACCCAGAAAAAGGGTAACACTTAATAATAACTTTAATTAATAAATGTCAAGTTTATGTATTCAGAACAGCAGCAATACAACAGCAATACAACAGGACTCTTCCTGTTTGTTGCTGCCATGTCTTTTGAGTTTGAGCTCCGTCAAGTTAATTCTTTGTCGTCAAATTTTTTATCTTAAAATCAATTTTACACACCATCATTTTCGTTTCTATAACATGTGAATATATCCCCTATCGTATTCTACAACAAAAACAATCAGAGCGCCTTGTTATCACTAGTTTTATTTTGATTTCCCGAGTCCGCTATTAGCAAATAGCCCGCTAGCATCGCCAGCGTGGTTGCCGCTAATCTGTAAAATATGGAGTGCCACAAGGATCTGTCCTAGGTCCTCTGCTATTTTCGATATACATGTATCGAAATTAAATTCTAATTTCTAAATTCTCCTATTAAATTCTAATATATATTTCTAATATATATTAGAAAATACGTGATTAGTTTCCACTGTTATTCTGATGATACTCAACTATATATCTCAACAAGACCAGATGAAACTTCTAAATTATCTAAGCTAACAGAGTGTGTTAAAA
>NW_015544118.1:132078-135791 GCF_001515605.1 Sinocyclocheilus anshuiensis | reverse complement strand
TTTATAATAACTTTCATTAATAAATCATTAACAAACATTATATAATGCTTAATGGATCATTAGTTAATATATATTCAAGCGTTAGAAACGTGAGATAATGTGCTTGTTAATGTTTGTTAATAAACTTATTAAACATTAGATAATGTTCAAACAAATCATTATTTCATGTAAGTTAAAATGTCATTAAACTTTCAATTCCATATGATGAAGCACTTATTGAAAATCTAAAAATGATTTTAACAGATGTTTTAAAATGATTAAAAGCTTGTGTTAATGCACAACACTTTTGCTGCTGTTGAGGTAGGATACGGGTAAGGTTAGGAACAGGTTCGGTGGTATGGGTAGGTTTAAGGGTTAGTTAAGAGGGTCAACAGTTTACAGGGGTCAATTTGATTATTATAAGGGGACACGATTAAATCTGTTTATATTACATTGTTTTGAAAAATGAACAAGTATTTTCGTTTGAAACATGATTTGTTTTCCCATTTACTTATGATTCAAGGACTATCCGGTTTAATGATACACTGAAGAGTAGTATACTAATGTGAGTGTTGAGGCAATAAAAATATTTTTTGCACCAAAATTTTAATCTGTTGTCTTTAATTCAGGTCTTTCGGGACACTTTTTGCCATTGAGATGACTGCTCATAAAGGTATTAATGATTAGTAAACATTTATAAACATTTGTAAATAATGAATAGTTTCCACTTTAGATTGGGTACTGCAAAAACATGAACAAATAATTCATAGATTATTTGTTAAGATGTGTAAATAGAGGTCTACACAACAAACAAAGACCAACAAATGAAGATCATATGAACTGAAATCTTACTGACATTTGTAAGCATTTGGATTTACATTAAATAATCATGTTAATCATTAATTAATGTTTAGTAAGTTCATTAGTAAATATTAACAAGAACATTATCTCATATTTCTAGCTATGTGTATATATATATATATATATATATATATATATATATATAATGTTTGTTAATGATTTATAAAGGAAAGTTATAATAGTGTTACCAAAAAAAGAATAATCAAATCCATAAGTGTCACGTGTTGGTGCTGTAAGGAGCACAAGACGATGGAAAATTCCAAATAGCAGTCCTTTAATAAATCCACAGGAGAAACTCAGGGAAAATGCAGCACAACCAACATCTAACATCAAACAATAACCGGCAAAGGACTGAACAGAACAGGGAGAACTTATACAGAAACTAAACGAGGGAACTAATGAGATGATTAACAAACACAGGTGAACAGAATAAACTAATCAGGGCAACTAAGGAAAACTAGGTCAATGAAAAACAAAGACAGGAGAACAGGAACCAAAACAAAAGTCCATAACCATGACAATAAGACAGAGAGAGAGAGAGAGAGAGAGAGAGAGAAAAACATCATAAAAAATCAAATAAAGTTACTAACTCAGTGCTTGACATTTTACTGAAAATCCATTATCATCTTTTAAAGGGGTCATATCATGCGATTTCAATTTTTCCTTTCTCTTTGGAGTGTTACAAGCTCTTGGTGCATACACCAAATACACAAAATAATGTTCTTTTTAGCAACATCATATGACCCCTTTAATATGATAAAATGTAAATTTTGCAAAACTTAAATGTTTGCTCATACAGAAATTACAAATAAATAAATAAATAAATAAACAAACACTAAGAAATATTCACTGGAGGAAAAAATGGCAACTAGCCCCAGCCCAGTGTTAGGGACACAAATGCAAATACTGATTGTGTCAAAGCAGCTTTACAGTGTTAAACAGGAGAATAGTTTGTCAATAATGCAAGAAGACAATAACAGAGTCATTTTTCCAGTTCAAGTCAGTTCATTGATGATTCAGTGATGTCATCACCCAGTTCAGCTCTCCTCCAATAGTGTCTGTGCAATCAGTCAAGCGTCCCCAACTAAGCAAGGCAAAGGCAACAATGGCAAGGAACCAAAACTCCATCAGTGACAGAAATGGAGAAAAAACCTTGGGAGAAACCAGGGGCCAGTTCTCCTCTGGCCAGATGAAACCAGCATGGTGTGGTTTCATTCCAGTAATAAGTAATACGTCTAAAAGAGCATTACATGAGTATTAAACATTTTACATTCAAATAGAAACATTTGGTTAATGCAATTTAATATACATTCTTATTTGAATGCACAAGCATCTGATTTGTAAAAAATGCTAAATGTTTATAAATTACTTCTTTAATGTGTGATCACTGCGCTCAACCAATACTTAGGGTGCGTAGACCAGTAAAAATCATAATTACTTAAAATGAAAAGGAAAAAAAAATCAGGATCCTCACTCACTTATAAATTTAATCTATGTTTTTTTTTTATTATTATTGCAAACTTTATATTTTATTAAGTCTATAAGTGAGTGTGGATCCTGCTTTCTTTATTTGAAGTAAATGACTTCCTAATGATTTTCTTTTTAATTGTGTTTTTTTACATCAATCATTCATCCACTTGGATTCTGGATTCTTATTCGCATATTTGCTCAGAAGGGAAGGCAGTCCTCAAACAAACTCATCTTGAGAGCAGATGGTGGTGAACACCTGGATGATCCATGGAGACAAACCCTCAGCTTATTCCTTCAGCTGCTTCTGATGTTCCCTTTAAAATAATAGAGATCTTCCGTGATGTTTGACATCCCTGCGCTGCGTGTGGGGAGCATTCAGATTACAGTTTGCTTTTAAGGATCCCGGCACGCTCCACAGCAAGCTCTTTTTTTCCTGTGATCTCTCCAGGAAAGAGCGCAGATCTTACAGTGGGGCTTTACCACACGCGGCGGATATGGCTGGGAGGTCATTTTAGAAGTGTTTAGGCTGAGGACTGCAGCTGTTTGCACTTCAGACAGCATAATGTTAGCGGGAGCTTAGCAGCTAAAGATCAAGGCTAATACACAAAGGCCCTGGGTTAAAACGCTAGAAGGTCTGATCTCACAAACCTCACAGCACAGCCATGAAAATGTCTGATGCATATTTACACAAAGACAGCAACTGACTGACTTCTATGCAATTTTTGGGAGTCAGAGAGTAAGTTTCATTTAGTAGCATACCACTGTTCAGAAGTTTGGGGTCGGTAAGATTTTTTATGTTTTGAAAGAAGTTTCTTATGATCATCAAGACTTTATTTGATAAAACAACAGTAAAACAATAATATTGTGAAATATTTTCACAATTTAAAAACAGTTTTATATTTGAAAATGGCACGTTTTTGCATTTTTTTTGGGAGTGCCCCTCTCTCTCACCTTTTTGGACTCAGGTCTCACAAGACCTATCATATCTGTTGGGTACTGAGATACACTGTAAAAAATGACCGTGAATTTAACGGTAAAAGAGCAAACAGGTCTGTGGACGATGCAGTTAACATGGGACTGCATTATGTTCTGCAACATCTAGACAGACCAGGGACTTATGTGAGGATCCTGTTCGTGGACTTCAGCTCGGCCTTTAACACTATCATCCCAAACCTCCTCCTGCCCAAACTATCTCAGCTCTCCTTGCCCACCTCCATCTGTCAGTGGATCAACAGCTTCCTGACAGACAGGCAGCAGCTAGTGAGGCTGGGAAAATACACATCCAGCACCCGTACGATCAGCACTGGAGCTCCTCAGGGTTGTGTTCTCTCCCCACTGCTCTTCTCCCTCTACACCAACGACTGCACCTCTAAAGACCCCTCTGTCAAGCTCCTGAAGTTCAC
>NW_015544118.1:127625-129689 GCF_001515605.1 Sinocyclocheilus anshuiensis | reverse complement strand
CAGTAAAAACCTGTTAAATGGTTAACGGTAAATTCCCCTACTATATACGGTGAAAAACTGTATTGGACATTACATATATTGGACATTAATTTTACGGTAGTATACCGTTTTTGGAAGTGGAAAAAGACCTTATAATTTACAGTGAATAACCGTAAATTGACATTCCTCGAATTCCCTGCGTTACATTTCAAAGTTTATGTTTTTTTGTTGAAATAACGGTTCGGTAAAATTCCGGCAACCACAGCTGCCGGTTTTTTACCGTAAATGTTTTTTTTACAGTGTATGTTTGACTCCTCGCCATTTTTTCATGAATGACTTTTGGGACCTCACCTTGTCCGTCCAACAAAGATGTTTACTGTTAGCTGCTCTCACAGCAGCAAAAAACATGCTAGTCAATCGTTGGAATCCTCCTCACGCAATGGACAGACGAACCTGGACTGTGTATTTGTTGGACATTATCTCGATGGAACTCTCAACTTATCGTATACATGGATCTAATGTGAAAACTGTAACTTTATGGCATTCAGCTTTTAATGTTGTGTCAGCTGTTCTAAAATCTTTGTAAAAATTATTTTATTGCAATTTATTTATCTATTATTATTAATTCATTAATTTTTATTATTACTATTTATTTATTTATACATTTTTTATATATACATATTTTAATTTTTACGATTATTATTATTTATAAAAGAAAATATTTTAAAATGTAATTTATTCCTGTGATGCAAAGCTGAATTTTCAGCATCATTACTCCAGTCTTCAGTGTCACATGATCCTTCAGAAATCATTATTATATGCTGATTTGCTGCTCAAGAAACATTTATTATTATTATCAGTGTTCAAATCAATGTTGAGCTGATTAATATATTTGCAGAAACTGTGATACATTGTTTTTTCGAGGCTTTTTTTTTGTAACATTATAGATGTCTTTACTCTTACTTTTGATGAATTTAATATCTTAAAATAAAAGCAATAATAATAAAGTCATATTGATCTCAAGCAGTTGAACAAATATACATTGAAAATCATAAGAAATGTTTCTTGAGCATATAATGAATCCTGAAGGATCATTTGACACTGAAGACTGGAGTAATGATGCTGAAAATTCAGTTTTGCATCAGAGGAATAAATTACATTTTTAAATATATTACAATAGAAAATAGCTATTTTGAATCATAATAATATTTCACAATATTACTGATTTTACTATATTTTTAATCATATAAATGCAGCCCTGGTGAGCAGAAGAGACTTCTTTCAACAATTTAAAAAAAGATAAATTATTCCAAATGTTACAAGGCTCACCCTTAAATAAACACCCCTCAGCACAAATCAACACACCCCCTTTATTCATGACTTTACTCTCTAGATGTCACCCACCACAAATGTAAACCTTTTTTTTTTTAAATGCAACAATTATTTCAAAATTGAAAATTAAATATTTAACATTGCATAGCATTGTATAATGCTTACTATTTCCATAGTATTTATTAAAAAATAGTAGGCAGTATATGCAGTAAGCCTTGCATTACTAATCTATTTCAAACATAACCTCTCAATACAACAGTATTACAAAATATCATGTTTCATCAAATCATGTCTTAACTAGTCAAAGCACAAAAACTAATATCCAAGTAAATGTAGTTAAACAGACAAACCAAATCAACATGCACAGTGGGTGTAAATAAGAAATAATGAAGTAATTTAAGAGTTTCCATACATTTATTTTATAGTAGTGATGTTCACTGTACTGTTGGTTTTGTTACTGAGAGGTGATTACATTCACAACAGTATTTTCAGTTCATATACTGATGTGTTAAACTATTAACGACACCAATTGTCTTTAAACTGTTTACTTTCTCTATAAAATTAAAGTACTCATTGTGTTTGCAGACACATATGGTCCTCATTTGTTACTTAATTGTTCTGTGGTTAAATGCAAACTTAATTGCAATTATATTTCCATCATTTCACATTGTGAGTTTCTTCTAGAAGTACAGTGCAGTGTGTGTGTGTGTGTGTGTGTGTGTGTGTGTGTGTGTGTGTGTGTATATATATATA
>NW_015544118.1:122021-123796 GCF_001515605.1 Sinocyclocheilus anshuiensis | reverse complement strand
GTGTGTGTGTGTGTGTGTGTGTGTGTGTGTGTGTGTGTTTCTATATATATATATATATATATAATTCTGAGCACAAACAAATACTAACAAATGGTAAAAATATAGGATCTTCGTGTCACAATATTTAACAGGTAGACATCATCTTATTACTTTATTGTAGACAGTTACTCCACAACAATCAATTTGAACTCAACACCATCCTTTATCCTAATGAACTCTTCTTTTGTGCTTCCACTGCAATGGTGGTTTCAGTGTGACATGAGCAAGAATACACTCTATGGATTTTCCTATAAACATGTGAAATAGAGAAGAGCTTACCAGTTAATCACTTACACGCTCTACAAAAACATGTTTAATTGGAAAGATATCAAATAACTCACAACACAGTGTGCCTCCTGAAAGTGGACATTGATTTCAGGTTTCCAGTGCTATTGCACAAATGCCATCTCCAAGAGAGCTTCCCATCAGCGGCTGTCAACCAGCACTCGGACAATGATTGATCGTTTACAAAGTGGATGACCATTGATCATTACTCAATCATGGAGATGGTTCCAGCCTGTAAAACGTCCCTGTCTAAACAGGTTGTCAGGTTGTAAACAGGTTGTAAACCGCTGTCACAATGGCTCCATAACAACAGTTTGCACCAAACGGGCAAATGTGTTGCGATTACTTCACTGGCACGTCCCGCAAACCCTCAAACGTCAGTTTTAATTTTGCCCGGCTTCTGTCAAAATTTGATATCTCACGCGAGAAAATGTTCCACTGGATTGTTGCATTTTCCAGTCCTTTAAAATCATGAATGCCAAAATGAATGCTCAGCGAAGTATGAGCCGAGCAAATGCAAACAAAGTTAAGGCATGCTACAATTCACAAAACACATTTCATGCTGCAGACTCGAAGGTTGCATTTGAATCTCACACTGGATAAAGGTTGTATTGTGCCATGACGTATATCTGTCCACGCTCAATCAGATATGCCAGTTTTGCGCCTGCTGGGCCAATAATTCGGTCCTGCCAGACCAGGCACTGCTGCGGGTGTAAAGCAGCAGACGATTTTGAACTCTGGGCCTGAAATGTCGGACATCTTGACATTTATTCCCTGATGATCATCAGTAAACTGCTATGGAAGGCTGATTCTGACTTTTACTTTAGAAATAATGGCAAGTCATTAGCTTAAAGGAAACACGTTCTATAATTCTGTAGCAATTCAGTCAGTGAGTCTTTTGTGAGTCTATTCATTTAGTCCCTGTTCAATTGAAAACATTGTACAATTCATTCATCATCTAGTCACCCTTATGTTGTTCCAACCCCATTTGGCTGGCTTTCTTCTAGAAAAAGATGAAATAGTGCATAATGTCTGGACATAATTTTATATGAGACATAAAACTACAAATATTCCCGCAAATGTCATTCACACTCACTTTCACTTCAACTACGGTATGTGAAGTAAAGATCCAATCAGGTATAAGGAGATTTTGAAAAATAATAATAATAATAATAATAAAACAAAATATTAATTAATGAAACTAAAAAGTGACTTTTAGAATGTAGCAAAAAAATTCTAATTCAAAAATTCTACATTTTAAATAAATGCTGTTCTTTTAATGCTCTTTAGCTCTGTTTTTATGTCCTTTCAAAGTAATTACATTAGAAAATATATTAAAATAGAAAACAATTATTTAATTGTTAAGCATATTATTTAATTAAAACAATTATTTAATTGTTAAGCATCACCTTAATTGGTGAGCATAAGAGACTTCTTTAAAAAACATTAAA
>NW_015544118.1:110389-121947 GCF_001515605.1 Sinocyclocheilus anshuiensis | reverse complement strand
ATATATATATATGTATATATATATATATATATATATATATATATATATATATATGTGCAACTCTGAACACATACAAATAGTAATATGACAAATTTTAAAAATAAAGAATCAGTGGGTGTGTCAGTTCTATTTCCTGCTCAACAACACCATTTTTTCCTAATAAACTCTTTTCTTTTGTGCTTCCCCTGCTGTGTTGGTTTCAGTGGAAAAAACCCATTTGACTTACTTTCTTCTTTTTTAGAAAAAGAGCTAAGCTGCACAAATGACATAAAACACCATAAGGTGCCATAAACTACAAATAATCTCTGAAGCTGAAGCTCTCAAATGTCATTCACACTCAATTTCGCTTCAAATACGACACATGTAGAAGTGAAAATCCAAACGACAATAAAAATTGGTGAAAGGTACTAAACGAGTCACTTTTTACTTTTTACTAGTATAATTTGTATTGTTTCTGTTGCATGTAGAATTATGTGGTTTGAAATCCATAAGCTCACCCCTGCACGAAAGTTCAAAACATATTTTTACATTTTTTAAATATTTTATTTCAGCTAAAAAAAATAACACTTGATGTCGAACATTACTTGTATGGTGGTCATTTTTGTTCTATGGAAAACAGGAAAAAAACAGGTTTGGAACAACCTGACGACGAGTAAATAATGAGTGTGAACTGTTCCTTTGAAATATCATGGGAAAACTCAGTTACTTGACAGGATCAATCAGGCACTAATTGTGATTTAAACATTCACATTTGCAGTGACATTATGATTCCAGTGGGCTTAAAGGTTATCAGACCTGTGAAAACACACTTATCGCTTCTGGACATCCATTGCTCCTGTTCAAAAACAGGGTTCAAGGTGTGTTATCAGAGGATGTGCCTGATAATGTCCTCAAGCAGAAGTCTGATGTGTTGCTGGTATTAATATTACATGGTTAAACCACCTGTTCTCCAAAACCTGCTGTGCTGCCAGCAATTTAAAGTGCTCTGACACAAAAAGCTGTTTCAGACAGTAAGCATCAATATAATACTTGCTTATAAGTTGCCCTATTTTGACGATTCTTTTTGCAGAAGTTATTGTCGAGAGAGAGAGAGAGAGATCCAAAATAGCAGACGACTCAAGTCAAGACAAATGTAAAATTGTATTTTATGGAAGCTGGTTTCTGCCACAGAAAATAATAAAATAGTGACTTTTATCTCATAATTCTGACTTTTTTTTTCTTGCAATTCTAAGAAAACAGACCTCAAAAAACTGAATTGCGAGATGTAAACTCAGAAGTCAGAGGGAAAAAAAGTAGAATTGTGAGATACAAACTCAGAAATGCAAGATGTAGGTAAGGAAACAACAGTTAGTAAAGCTTGTAATGAGTCTGGCAATGTTCAGGTAGTGAACGGTAGACCGGACACTGGAATGCTGAGTGGAGTGAGAAGATATAGTGGGCTTAATTGGTGATGCAGGTGCAGGTGATCATTCGGGTGATTGGGATCTGGTGTGTGTCGGAGGAGGTGACTGTGCTGACGTGAGTGATTGCGATGATCTCCTGACAGTATCATCTGATCATTCAATTATTCCATTCAATCTGGCAAACGAAAAACGGAAAAAAAAGGTCAATATTCAGTTTTTCTGTATGTTAAACAAATTTACATACGTGTGTGTGTGTGTCTGTTTGTGTGTGTGTGTGTGTGTGTGTCCGTCTGTGTGTGTAACAAAGTTCAAGATGCACAGAAGGAGGTAGCGGGAACCAGCAAACTTTTAATAACAAAATAAACATAAACCACAAAATGAAAGTAAGCGGCAGCTGCCTCACTGCACATTCCAGTACGTATTTGTCACTGGAAGATGACACAAAGTTAAATTAATAAAAAAGTTTCTTGACAACTGACTACGCCACCTAGAGTTTTAACTAAGACCCCAGGAACTCGCTATTAAAACAGGTTCGTTATCAGAGGATGGAACAGTGGAAAAACAACACCCAACAAAAGCTCAAGCATAACGACTCTATTACAATAAAATTAATCAGAAAAGGATAAAAGAACATAAAAGCCCAAAGTCCACATTCAATGAACAGTCCCAATTTAAATCAGTCTCTGCTTGGCATCAGAATCACAGTCGACGTCCATTAACTCTCAGTTCCCCATAAAGGCCATAGGATTGAAGGTGCTGGAAAACAGAAGAAACAACTGCCGGCATCCACCATACTAATCTCACATCACGTAATATCCACACAGATTATCAGTCTGTTGGGTAAAGCTAGTATGCCCTAAAAACAAAAGATTGGCCAAAAGATCACTCATCGTCTCATTCTCTTTCTTTAAGGACGATTGACGGAATATTAGTAGGCACACTGCAAGATCGTAATCAATAGTTCTCACAGCGTGACCAGATAGCAACCCTGCTATCCAGTCTAATGTAGTCACGTGCAGAAGAACCACGCCAGTGTTCACTCTCTTCTCCACAGCACTCACAGTAGACTCTTAGCAGTATTAGCAGCCAGTCATCAACCTGTCTCAGGTGCTGCTAATACAAAAGTGCTCTGTGAACCATCGACGACTCTGTCTATGTTCATCTACAGGGCATTGCACACTCACAGAGCCATAAGCAGTCTCACCGCACACGAAGAACTGACTACACAAGACGTTGGGGCAGGTGCAACAAGCCAGTTACAATTTTGATCACACAGTGCTACCACCTCGTGTCCCAGTCACAGCTGCCCTTTTATAGGGGAACATTCACAGCTCTAGTCCAATGTCCATTACTCATTAATTAGTTATATTTGCTTAAATAGAGACGTGGCTTGGAATACTGCTTACAAAAAAAAAAAAAAAAAAAAAAACCCAACCCCAAATCTACAGGGATCCTCACTGTCCACCCAAACATCAAATTTGATGGAGCAAAACCTGCAGCGCTATGTACAGGGTTGTTGTAGGCCTGCATCAGCTCAGGGAGGAAATCAGGCCACCTATCCATTGATTTCTTCAATGTGCGGAACATATTTAATGTCTGGTTGACTCTTTCTACCCTACAATTAACTGCAGGGTGATAAAGAGTAGTTCGACTCTTGGTTGTTCCATATAACTGATAGAACTCCTGAACTCAAAATTTGGCCCTCTTTCTGAATGGAACCGCAAGGGGCAACCAAACGTCCGTACCACATTAGTCCAAAGTACCCTCACTGTAGTCTGAGCAGTTTGATCTTTCTTTGGAACTGCCCATGCATAACGTGTGAACATATCTACCATAACTAATATGTTTTGATAGGTATCATTAGGCCAACCAAAGGACAAAAAGTCCAAGGCTACTACTTCCAACGGACAGGACACTGATGTAGGATTCAGGGGTCCAAGACTATTCAGGGGTTCAAGACTATTCCTTTCCTTCTGCAGGCTGCAGGCGACACACTCAGAATGGAACCCTCGCACCACCTCCTCCATCTTGGGCCAATAGAAGTGGTACCGCACTCTGGTCAACGTCGAAGTGGGCCACTGCTTCACGATATTGCCTCCATACCTCCTCTTGCTTGGCAGCTGGACACACAATCTGGAATTGGCACTCATGGGTATTAGAATCAATCATCTTTTTGTATAATACACCATCAATGACTGTAAGTCTTGACACATGGTGAAGTAACTGTTGTACAATCAGAGGCAATCTTCTCATTTCAAGGCCAGATGGTACGCAGGTAATCAGGACAAACTGTCTGCATTTCCATTTTCCCGCCCACCAGATATTTCACAACAAAGTCATAACTGGCAAGCTGGGCAACCCAGCGTTGTTCTACGGCCCCAAGCTTGGCTGTTTGCAAGTGAGCCACAGGGTTGTTATCTGTAACCACAGTAAACTTTGATCCAGTCAAGTAGTCTTTGAATTTCTCCGTTACAGCCCACTTTAACGTCAGTAACTCTAGCTTGAAGAAACTATAGTTTGCATCATTTTGTTCGGCAGAGTGGAGGCTTCGGCTGGCATAAGTAATCACAGGCTCTCGTCCATCTTGCACTTGTGACAAGACAGCACCTAAACCTTGATGGCTGGCATCTGTATACAGAACAAACAGTCTCTAGGTTGGAGAAGGGCCCATGTTCCTGAGTCTCACTCCTAGAGAGACAAAGCGGATTGACCAAGTTCTGAGTCTCTAGCCCAGAGAGACAGAAGACATACAGACATTTGCAACAAGGATAAGCTCCGGCGAGCAACCTTCACTTCAAGGTACTTTCGTCTCTGTGTTTCAGGACCTTCTGCACCTACTCCAAGGCCACGCCTGTGTTCCAGATTTTAGGACCATTTGGTGCTCCAGGAGATCAGCATCTCACAGCGCTTTGTGTTCACGGATGTTGAAACGGATTCCTGCTCCTTTACCCACTGCATTGTTACCAGCACAACCAGTGGAAGAAGTCACCACCACCGGATTGCTCACACGGCCACAGAGAACATAAATATGACTTATCCAAACATCTTCCAGAGACCATGGCATTTTCTTATATTATCAGATCATGATTTTTTAACTTACATTAGATATTATATAGCAGATTGCAGTTGATAAAAAATAATAGGTCATTTATTTGTTTGATGCATAAGGTTCTTCACCTTACTTGTTTCACATTAGCAACAGTTTATCTTTCCATAAGATAACGTAACTCTGACATCGCAACACCCAACTGAATCATTTTAAGCATCTTATGAATTTTATCGTTTTTCATTTATGGTATTCATTTAGATGTTGTTGATTACTCTCGTCTATCTTTTGTTAATAACATTTATTTTAATATACTTGTGTCTTCCTTGTGTTGATAATACAGTAAGAGTTTCTACAAGATATCCCACCAATCTTTCTTATCTGATGTACTCATAACCGCACCTTACACGTGATCCAAAATCATAACGTCATCGATGACGTGAGTGCCCATCACTACACTATATCGCCTCCCTGGATTGGCGAAAGCAAAATCACTTATATATATATATATATATATATATATATATACACACATACTGTATATTCTTTAGCTTAACTATTGTAATTAAATGCAAATCAAGTCTCCTGTTTGCTTTACATGGAGACCACTATTGACACAGATTATAGTTCCTTAAGTTCAATTTCAGTTAGATGCTCCCTTAAAAGGTAGCTAATTGTTTAGACAGCAAACAGCAAGGAAGCTCAATTGGTTTTAAAACAGAGCTTATGTCAGAGCTGCAAAATGACACTGGTGCAGTGCAGAAATATGACAGTGGTCAGCAGTTTCCACTGACAAGCATGACAGGCGTTTTCAGCTAACTCGTCTCTCAGGACTATTTGAAAACACGGATGTGCATTAGAGGCACTTAAGAGTAACATGCCTTTTCCCTCTAGATCAATACTGTGGAAGTAGACATCACCTGCTCCCTTTATCAGGTGATAATTGCTGATGCTTCCTGCAGAATATCCCACTACCCATCCCCTTTCCCTTTCAGGACAGTCAGCTCTCAGATAGTCACAGACATTTTACTGTTGGCAATTCTGGTTCATTTTTCAGCATGACAAGAACAACCCACTTTTACAGCAACAGACCATCAGACTACAACATCAGGCTACACCAACAGTTTGTTCTGTTATTATGTGCTGTTTATGGTTGGGTTAATATGAAAAAGACACCACAAAAACATCCTGAAGAATAATGCTAATTATTACTGACAGCTAGGCTGCACAGAAAACAACAACAATCTACCCAGGAAATATGTGCTTCTACTTACATTACTGAAAAACTCAAAAATCGTACCTATATGTGCAAATCGCTGCAGTTTCCAATTGAAATTAACACTAGAGGCAGTAAAACTGATACTTTTGAATGTGAGCATCACATATACAGCCTCATATGTATGTTTTATTTTGCTTTTTTTTTTTTTTAATAAATCTTAGCAGGGTTGCTCAGTAGCTCACGCGATACGGCAATGCACTTGAGAGGTGAGGCACTGCAGTACGAATCTTGGGAAATTACAGTTCGACAAAACAGCTCAACCTGAGTAAGTTAAAATAGCATGGTTGCATCAGCACACAGTGTTGGGGAAAGTTATTTTTTAAAAGGGTCATATGATGCGATTTCAATTTTTCCTTTCTCTTTGGAGTGTTACAAGCTCTTGGTGCATAAAGAAGATCTGTAAAGTTGCAAAGACTAAAGTCTCAAATCCAAAGAGATATTCTTTATAAAAGTTAAGAGTCAAACACACCTACCTAAAAGGGCTCATTCTAAAACGCCCCCACATGTCTACGTCACGATGCGGAGTCCAGCCTGGGGTCGTCACATGTGGTTGCCACAAGCCCGCCCACCGCCGCTCACTCAAGCCGGCCGTTTTCATATTTAAAGAATTTGCCACTGACGATTCAAACGCGAGTTTTGAGCAGCGTAGAGTAGCATTTGTAGTTTCTCATTTCTCCGATCATAAATGCAGACATGGTTTTATGTTTACGCGGCGCAATGCAATGTATGTAAAAAGACAGTATAAGTCATTATCATCTGGAATTATGTCCCCACTGGATGCAGCAAATGCCTCGTTTATAATGGGTTTTAATGTTTTTGTCTCGTCGCTCCGGCCGGGACACGGCATCACAATATGGTAAGGGGCGTAACATTTCCGTCACATGCTTGAGGTATTCGGCCAATCACAACGCACTCGATAGCTGGCCAATCAGAGCACACCTCACTTTTCAGACCGATGAGCTTTGTAAAAATCGACGCGTTTCAGAAAGGCGGGGCATAGAGGAGAAACAATAATGTACAGTATGTGGAAAATAATGTGTTTTTTTAACCTTAAACCGCATAAACACATTTCTTTACACCAAATACACAGAATAATGTTCTTTTTAGCAACATCATATGACCCCTTTAAAAGTAATGCATTACAATATTGCATTACTCAATAAAAAGTAATTGCGTTATTTAGTTACTTTTTATTGAAAGTAATGCATTATGTTACTTTTGCATTATTTTTTCTCATATGGGTTGGGCTTGCATGTTCATTTTTAACATAAAAAAGTTTTATTTTTGGCAGATGTTAAAGCCCTTTCATACCAAAAGTGAAATTAATAAGTATGTAAATTCACATTTGAATGTCATGGCCATAGCTCAAACAAACAGAAATATATTTTTTTATTGTTAATTAATTGTGTTTTATTTAATTTATTTATTTTTTATTTTATTTTGATATTCTAGTGGGCATTTGGCTTGTAGAGCTGGCTGTCACTGAACTCAGCATGCATTTGAGAGCCATGAATATAACGCCTGAAGGCAAAACACACAATACAGACTTACAAACACACACCCAGACAAACATAACATACTCACCAGCTTTCAGAGAATGCAAAATGACTTTAAACATTCATTTCCAGAAATCTGCTTTATTATTGGTTTGCTAACGTCTGCATGCATTTAACCACATGATTTTTTTTGTACTGACTTGCAAATGTCTCCAAACTAAACCCACCCCAGTCCATGCAAGATGCTGATAAGTAGCCTAGCTGTATCTGCTGTAGCAGAAGCGTATCTTCAAATATTCAGACATTGAAATCCTGCTCGTGTTATTTCCTTTAGTGGTGGTAGACTAATTTTCCTCTGCACTGCAGGTGTGTGTCCATGATACAGGCATGGGATACTGTGAGAGATAATGCTTATTCTCATGAACTATTGCTGAGTATTTTGATTGAACTGTGAGATCAATTTGCTATTCTAACAAGAAATCGGTCAAGCATGCTTTTTCACCTCATGTTTATTTTCTGCCCAAAGCCTGGGCCATTTCCTTCAAATGTCATTGTGCTGTAGTCGACATATCACCCATCCTACCATCACGGTGCTTTCCTCACAAAAACTGTTTGCAGAGATGTAATTCATTGCATGCACGTCAAATGTGAAATTTGATTTGGGTTCCCATGAGGAAAAGAAATGTTAATCAGAGGGTGCTCTTTCACAGCTCAGGAGGTTATATGGAACTCTCAGTTGCTTCATTTAATTGTCTCATTCATCAACTCTGTCTCAGATGTTTCTCCTAAAACTCCTGAAATAAAACTTAAAAAAAAACTCCTGAAATAAAACTTTTAAACAATAATAATAATAATAATAATAATAATGTAAATAATAATGGAATACTTTATAAGACAAATGACCAGAATGACTGATAGATATCTAGATATCAAATTTCCCTTATTATTAATAATAAAATCATGACTCATTTTAAAATTATATTTCAGTTATGACAACTCTTGGAGTGATTAATTCAGACAGCATTTATTGGTATGGGCATAAAATATACATAAGCTTGATTTTGGCGGACGAGGTCTGGTACGCTGCTGCTGCTGTAGAGCAAATACAATAATTAGTTCAGCTTAGTCAAAATAATGAAGAATGGCTGCTTTAAGAATGTAGAACCCCAGCAGATCTCTACAGGTGGCGCTGGGGAGGAGGAGGGATAACATAAGCTTTCATAATCGCGCAACGTGCCGAACACAGGCCAGGAAACAATATATATGGTTACGTGGATTAGGAAGTACTCCTGTTTGGCTGGTGCCACGGCGTTGAAAGAGCCAGTTAACAATTAGTTAGAGTTTCATGGCTGAACTATATATTTAGATTTCTTTTGAAACTTTGGTAGACAAACAGATATCCGATTTTTATTATTAATAATAATTATTATTAATTATTATTATTAATATTTTATATTTTAATTGAATAAAAATAATACAATTATTTAAAATAAAATAACAGCAATAAAAATAAAAAATTATTTTGAAAAAGTTTTAAAATGTGTTTTATTTAAGAAAATAATAAATTTTGTAAATATTTTAGAAGTATAGAATTATACAATCAGTACAGATATAACTCTTGAGATCTCTTTTGATAGCAAACTTTGGTGTCATGACACATCTGAGCATGGATTGATGCATTGAGATCATTTCTGAAACCCTAGGAGACTTTCCAATTAATTTCAAAGTTCAAATATTAAAAATTGAAATATTAAAGAGATTGCATTTGTGATTTTTCACCTCTATGTGTTATAAATGGTGCATAGTTTAAAATGAATCTAGTAAATCATATTTAAATCATATTATCTGATATGACAAATTAGAACTTAAGCAATTATGTATTTAGCCTTTACAAATATGCTTTATTAATAAACATGTCAAATTAATGTGATAGCCCTATTACCAGATTTACAATAATCAGTAAACCCATATAATTGTTGTCGTACGCTCATAACTTGCTCTTTAACCTCGTGTAATGGAGTTTGACATGCTGTAAGCCTTTTCCCCTTCAGTAATTAACTCAATCAGCAGATTTCCCTCCGTTCGTCTGGGTTCAGATTTGAACGAAGGTCTTTACATGTGGAGGAAGAATCCTGTCACTAATTGGAGCGATGCAAAGGCATTAATGAGAACGAGGAAACAATATGCAAAGGCATTAATGAAACGAGGAAACAATATGAAATGGGAAACTGTACAAATGTCCCTGTGTTTAGAATATACCCTCAGAGGAAACTTGCGCTTTGACATTTAAAGCAAACAAATCCATATGGTAGGCCCGGATGCCCACACATTAAGCAATGTGTGACAGCAGCTCTCTGCGATGGAATTGAATTACGCTTTGAAATCCCAAAGCGATGGAACGAATGTGAGGGCTAGACAAAGAGCGAGCTCGACTCGTTTCTAATGTCTGAACAGTCAGCCAAAGCTGCAGGCAGAAAGCACACATCACCAATGGTGGTCCCGTCCTTGTGCGGGAAAGCTATCAGCAGAGTCAAAGCGCGACACGCAGGGCATTCTGGGAATTAAACGTGTCACAAGTCATTAACCCTAAGCTTAGAGCGAGATCTGTGGAAGCCCATAGACAGGCCAGAAAGCTATCGATTCACCACATACTGGACCCTGATGCTGGGAGCGAGGTTAAGGCAAGGAGAAGCTTACTGTGAAATCCACAGCTGATTCCTTCCATTCTCACCCTGATGTGGGGTATATTCCTCTGGGTGACCTCAATGTGAGTTGACCAGGGCATGAAGAGACTGTAAATGTCTCTAATATATTGCCGTGTTACAACCCTATGGTTGTTGTGCTTTCCCCTTTCTTATGTTAGCAGTTCTGCCATAGTTTGCAAGAATTTTAGTCATTGTCTTGGAGTAAAATGATCCTGCTCTCTTAAAAATAAGGATTCTTTATTGGCATTCATGGTTGAAAAACATTTTTTTATTTAGACTATTAAAATTTGAACTTTTAGTTAAAGCAATATTTTAACTAAATAGTTTTATCTGAGTCAAGTAGTGTGTGGTAGGGTTCTGAGCAGAGAATTAATATTAATATTTAAAAAAAAAATATATATATATACTGTAACTTGATGTCCGGTTCTATTAATGGTTCTGAAATTCTTCTGATAAACACTGGGCTAGAAACTATAAACTATGGCACTGCTGCATAATCCACAGCACGAATCATACTGTGTGACTGGTGTAGTCTGATTCCCGAGCGAATGACTATTATGAGTCAGTTCTATTTGGTAAATCAAATTTTACTCTGTAGCCAGATTCTCGAACAACTGACTCGTGTGTGTAAGTTCTTATTGATGAATCAAAACCATACAGCATGACCAGAGTGATATGATATGAAGTCATAAAGTGCAAATAGCATAGTTTAATTCTTAACAAATGACTCTTGAGTTGGTTTCTTTTATTATGAATTAGAAAAAAAAAAATACCATGGGAGTCAATGGGAACCAGCAACTGTTTGATTACCAACATTCTTCCAAATATCTTCTTTTATGTTCAGCAGAAGAAAGAAATTCATACAGATTTGGAACAACTAGAGGGTGACTAAATGATGGCAGAATGATGGCAGATGGATTTCTGAATGAGAGTCTCTCCCGTGTGTGACCACAGAAAGAGAAGCACAGCATCGGGGAAACATTTTCTTGGAGTCTCTGCACTAAGAGCATTGTGAGGATGTCTGCCGAGACCCCGACTGACACCCCAGTAAACAACACTGGGAAAGAATGATGTCACTTCAAAAGCAATTTGATCACACACTGCAAAAAATGAAAGGGGAGAGAAGTGTTGTCAGACTAAAAGGAGTGTGAGGAGAGGAGACAGTTCAAACACATCCAGCAATGGAAGATTTAATTTGCTTGTGATAGAAATTTGGCAGGAGTGTTGTCATAAGACCAGCGGAGCAGCTAGAGATGCCAAAGCTAGAAATAACAGCCCTTTCATGACTGTTACACTTGTTAAATCAAGGATGGCTTTATTATAACTTTCAAAAACCTGAGTGTGATGACATCTCTTCACATGAATCTTTCCAAGGCGAAATGGCTGATAAAATCTCTTTAGTGATGCACTGCTGTATTGTTGCTCACACAAAGTGGTATTGGTACAAACTCTAAAGACAAAGTATTAAAGTTCTTATGCATAACTCGTCCTGTGCTGTTTGAGCTACAAGCATGAGTGATCTTAAACTGTGTCTTGTGATACTAATGTAAGTGATCAAACTTACAATTTAATACAATAAAATAAAACACTCTAGAGAAAATCACTCTTTTGACTTGAATCAGTTTATAA
>NW_015544118.1:110203-110353 GCF_001515605.1 Sinocyclocheilus anshuiensis | reverse complement strand
CCTTATTCTGAATAAGACAATATTACGATTAAGGTGTTTACATGATTTGCTTTTATAATATTCCTTTCGTGTTCTCATTTTACATGTTATAGTACATAGATCGATTAATGGCACACGTCATTACGTCACCACGCGACGCCATCCGACGTC
>NW_015544118.1:109824-110068 GCF_001515605.1 Sinocyclocheilus anshuiensis | reverse complement strand
TACTTCGATTTCTGTTTACTTCGATTATGACTTTAGCCGGATTAAGGTAATCAAAAATCTCTGTTTACATGGTAGACTTTTAATCAGAGTATTGTCTTAATCATATTAAAATCGGAGTATTGTTGTCCATGTAAACGTACTGAGTCTAAACCCCCAACACCATAGCAACTGCATACCAACATCGAACCCCCAAAACCACCGTAGAAACACCATAGCAACATTCTAAGCCCCCAAAGCCACCCTA
>NW_015544118.1:102220-109421 GCF_001515605.1 Sinocyclocheilus anshuiensis | reverse complement strand
CACACCAACCAAGTATCATGATTTAGAAAAGAACAGAATAAAACAAAAAAAAAAACTAGACTAAAAGTCAGATGTGTTTCAGATCAGTATTTGCTCTCAACAGTGCCGCATCCTCTTTCGTGAAGCCTGTGTCATTCTAGCCGGGCCGGGCCACTAAACGACAGCTTTACTTACGCCTGACAGCCTGTCGCCACTCACAGATCAGGTCTTTCTCCTGCATATATTCTAATTGCTACAGCAACCGTGAAAAGCTATTCAGCGTGTCCATAAATCTCTCATCTGCAGACAGCAGGTTGAGGAGAAATGTATTCTGGGGGCAAGAGAATATGAGAGGCTGAGGAAATACATGCAGTGCTACATGTTATTTAACAGTCTCTTGAATATTGAAGTGATGGAGGGACTGCAATGTAACTCTGCTACCCTTCTCATAAAGCGCCTGCGGTCACTCGTCTCAGCACACAGGGGAGTGGATCTACACATTCTTTTGCATAATGCATCCCAGCATACGTTGTATCTGAAAGAAGCACTTTCTGAGAAAACAGGGAATTTAGGAATATAATATGCATGATATCTTTCAAAGCTCTGCACCATGGGCTGAATTTGTATTTATATATGTAGGCATGTCCGGAAACACGGGACACTGAAAACAAGCAAACGTTTGGTAAAATGTCTCTGTGATGACTGGGTACTACAACAGTTGCAAAAATACAGGCAGAATAAGGCATTTTTCATGAAAGCCTCATAACATATCTGTCCTTTTGGCATCAATGATGGCCTTTAAACAAGCCAAATCCCCAAAACATTTTCTTTTTGCATGTAACAGAACATGAAAAGGAATAATTGGGAAAGAAAACCACAAAATGAGCTTGAATTTCATATCACACTCTTTCACAGCTGTCTATCATTGCCTGGGTTTCTTCATCCATACCAACACATGCTGTTCCTGATAGTGGATAGCTCTATTTATTTGGACATGCTTTTATACTAAGACCAGCAAAAAAGCAAAATACTTCAAATGACTTGCCCTGTTTATCTCATTGCCTATGATAAATTGAACACCTTGCAATTTATTTATTTTGGCATAGGAAATGAATTCACTCAGGCTGTGATCAGAATGTTGATCAGTGGGTTGCAGAATAATATTTATTTGATGAGCTGACCGTCCATAAAAATGCATTTTTAGACTATATCCAACTTAAAAGCTACTTTTATACAAAGAGGTGGTGATTAAGAGACCGAAAAACCTGCTGCAAACGTCAACAAGGAGTGAATGGTTCTATTTTTGAAGTATTTTTTGTTCTTTGATGGTCCTATGATTTTGGTTGTTCTGTGTTTGGCCTTTTTGATGAGGTCAAAAGCATGGGATGACTAAAAAATATACTATAGTCAGCCTCTATTTGAGAACAATAAATTGCATCTAAATAGAGCAAAATGTCCGTTAATGAAAAAAGAAAGAAATAACATGCTTCATTATTAAATGAATATTTTACCACAAAATGAAAATTCTGTCATCATATATGTCAAAGGATGATGGATGTATTAATGGACAAACAATTTGATATGAGGGTGAATAAATGATGACAGAATGTTCTTGCTTAAAGCATAACGTGATGACCAGCCCCTTTAAGCAAAGTATGTCACAGAATGTCAGAATATCTTCAGCAGCTGTAAAACAGTTATATCAGAGCAGCCTTTCAGGACTTATGCATTTTGGTTTTAATGAAATATGCTTCTAAAAAGGGCTTAAATGAGAGCTACATTATTAAATTTGAATATTTATTTAAACACTAGAGTTCAGATGAGGAACAGATCAGGGTTATCTAGGAATATTCTGAGAGAGTCCTCATACATTTTGATTGTAGTTTTATTTGTCATATACCCACAAATACAGTGAAATGTTGTTGTTTTCCTGCCCACCTTGATACTACAAATATACACTATGGAAGCTTGTTTCTGCCTCAAGATAAAAAGAAAGACAATTGTGACTTTTTATCTCACAATTCTGATTATTTTAAATATAATTGCCAGATATGAACTTACAATTCTCATAAAAAAAAGAAGAAAAAAAAAGATATAAACTCAGAATTTTGACTTTTTCCTTGAAATGTTGAGTTTACATCTCACATTTCAGACCTTTTTTTTTCTCTGAATTCTCGCAAATCTTTTTTTTTTTTTTGGCCACACAATAAAAAACATAAAAGGTGATTGCTGTTTTTTTCTCTCAAATTTATGAATTCTTCTTTTGCATATGTGGGTTTATATGTCACAATTTTGATATTTTTCTTAAAATTTATATCTCATAATTCAGATTTTCTGCCTTCAGAATTGCAAGAAAAAAAAAGTCAGAATCATGTGATAAAAATGACCTTTTTTATCCTGTAGTGGAAATAAGCTTTCATACTACATACATATCTAAATGAGACAAAATATAACTAGTGCAGGTATATCAAGAGCAAGTGTTGTGCATGCATTGCGAATGTACATTATGGGTAGTCATTTACATTTACAAGTCTGCATAGTCTTGAAATATACAAGCATAATATGTATGCATAGCGTACTAAATATTCATAGTGCAAGATGAAGACATGGCTGTGCAAAATGACACTGCCTCATTTCTTACAATGACTGCATCACTTTGACTTTGAATATCTCAGATGTGACCGAAGGAATTGATAAGGAACTGATGCACAGGACAACTTCAATACTACTACTGACTGTCAATGAACTTTCAGTTAAAACCGTTACTTTGCACGAGGATAAGTCTGTCCATTATTGGAAAAACAGTGGCAGGATATAGACAACCATCCTAACCTCCTCCACACATGAGCGCTGGAAAATAGATCTGCTCTCCAGCATGTCTTCTCTCATTAAGTAAATGTCAGCAAAGCTAAAGACGACCTCTCGCCGGACAATAAAGAACTGTCGGTATTTGCTGGTTTCCTCTCATCCGTTTTTTACTTGCTTTTCTGTAACACTTATGTCTCTGCAGAGAAAACCCAAAGAGACTTCACATGCTACTCAATCTATATAGATCGTTAGATTATGATTCATGGATCTCAAAACACATTACAGGTATGTAGAAAATAGTATGCCATGGTGCTTAGGAAGCATACTGTTTCTGGTGGATTTTTGAAATACGTACGTGTGCTTGCATGTTTGCTTTTGAGCTAATATTATCCACAACTTTTTTTGTTGTTGCTGAAAATAGTGAGAAATGTGAGGTTAAAATTGTTGCATCAGTAGAAATGGCATTTAAAACACATTTTGCACGGACAGTACATTAAACAAGAAACGAATGTATGCGGAAGAGAAAATTTAGATTCTTACATACAAACACATCATATGCAATAGAGATGTTTGTGGTATATCAACATGCAAATAATGTTATGTTTATATGTCCCAATACATCATACACCAATGAAGTACACAATTGCAGAGCAAGAGGGCAATCATAGAAGAGGGCAATCTGAGATGCGGCTTATGTAAAATTATTTATAATGTCCATCTTGAACCTCAAAGCTGTTTAAAGAGGCTGAAAGGTAATGGAAATGCATAGAAATCACTTATTTCTGATTGTATTGTGTAACCAGGTGCTTGTTAAGGTGGGTTTAAATACTTTTAGTGTTAAACATAGCTTCAGACAATGTAATGAGAGGTCCTTTAAGGGACAGCAGGTGACGTCATTGTGTACACGTATGCATGGGCAGATTTAGTGAATTGGGGGCCCCAGGCAAAATATAGGAATGGGGCCCTATACATTTGCACACATTTTCTAGATCAACCTTGAGGCTCCTTTTTTGTTGTGATGCTTGCTGCTGCACAATGGTGCCTCATAGTTGTGTCCAATGTTTCTACATTGTTCATGTACATGTTATAATGGCTTTCTTTCATGTTGTAGACCACAAAATAGCAACTGATTTACAGTTGAGATACAGGTTTTCACAAAAACAAAATCAATTATAAAATGATAAACCTCACAATTGAGCGTTTAAAACAGGGGTGAGTCAGAAGTATAAATTATTATATTAATTTAAAACGGGGTTATGTGGGTGGATTTTCCCATTGGTCTGAACAAAAACTACAGACTGGATTACTGATAATGAACATTCAAAAACAAAATAAATTATAAAATGATAAACCTCACAACTGAGCGTTTAAACCAGGGGTGAGTCAGATGTATAAATTATTATATTAATTTAAAACGTGGTTATGTGGGTGGATTTCTGCATTGGTCTGAACAAAAACTACAGACTGGATTATTGAAAATGAACATTCATTCTCTGCCAGTAGGAGGCGCTTTTGGAACGTCAGAAATATAGAATGAGAAAAGTGTGAAAAAATATAGCCTATATTGATGAGGAAAGTCCACTGATGAGTTACCAGCGTAAGCCTGTGTGCAAAGGCTGTCTAATTCTAAACTTTAAAATACATTTATTTTTAGTTATTTTAACTACAAATTTAAATAAAACTGAAAAAATAATGAAATGGCAGTTATATATTTACACACCTAAGGATTATATCAACCAAAAAAGTAACTGCGTATGTGTCCTCTACTTGGTTCCTTCTCATAAATGAGTAAGCGGCATTTAAAACAATTATAAACATTTAATTATAAACAATATTTAATTACAGCTTCAGATGCATGATATTTTCATCTCCTTCAAGCAGGATACACAAAAAGCACGTTCAACTCGGACGGTTGTCGTGGTAATAAACACCGTAAACAGCAACCGTTCTGTTTACGCTTAATGCGCTTAATGCGCATCACCTATATGAAAAGCATTTTAGGGGGCCCTTGGCTTTTGGGGGCCCAAGGCGGTCGCCTAGCTTTGCCTAATGGGTAAGTCCGCCCCTGCACGTATGAATGTGCAAGCGTGAGCGCGCCATGAGGAAGTCACTAACAGTATCTATTGTTTGTAGCCCTTTTGTCTTCAGGTATAAATTTCTGTCTCACAGAAAGAACTTTGGGAGAAGCTGAGATTCTTACAAGGGCCAAGATTCTTGAAGGCTGACATGCTAACATCGCTGCTGAAGAATTGTGCTACACTACCACCTTCAATAAATTCTTCTCCCCACAAGAACTCTGGTCAAGCTTTCTTATTTTATGTACTAGAGAAATCAAATTACCTACATTGGCGAGCCACCCAAACCACTGCTCAGCCAAATACAGCAAAATCTAACAAAGTGATATATTAGTGTGTCCCGTAAGAAACACAGGGAGCAAGTGAGTAATCACACTATGTCATTTCAGGTGTATTTTGTGAGTATTATTGTAATCTAACTTTTAGATCTAAGTTTGTGCAGTTCTAAGATGTTGTTTTCTTTCTAGAGTGCAACTACCATATTATTATTACTGGTGTTCCACTATCTGCATTGCTATTTATTGTTGCACACAAGAAGAGACAACAAATTGTACATTATATTATCTTTATTTTGATGGTGAATAATTTGCTGCGTAATCAGAACATAATTCTAGCACTGTATCTTGGTTTACTCCGGGTTTTCCGCCCCACGTACCTAAAAGAAAAGAAACAGAAACTCCTAACCAATTATATTTTTTATTATTGGTCCTGCGTGTTATTTCACTGCGGCCACAATTCGTTTTTAATGTGTGTTCTAGCTGGCTGCCAATCAAAATAATTTCATTGCCTATCTTTTTTTTTTTTCCCTGTGTGTTCAAAATAAGCAGTTGACATGGAAATAGGATGTGCGACATTATAGTGCAAATTCTGTTTATTCAAAAAAAAAATCAATTAAAAACACTGTTGCTTGATCTAAAATAAACATTACCTTGAATGAATGAATGAATTAATGAAATTAAACTATTTTCTAGAACTATTACCAAGGAAATATTTCTCATTTTCGTTTCGTTTAACTTGATGTACTAAACTACTGAAATAAAAATGTAGGCAATCAAAAAACCTAAACAAATTATTAATGTATACATTTTAAATAAATGAAACTTATTTAATTAATTAAAATCAATTAAAAGTATTCTTAAAAACTAGATAAAAAACTAATAACAATGACAAAAACGTAACGAGAGATAGATAGATAGATAGATAGATAGATAGATAGATAGATAGATAGATAGATAGATGATAGATTCAAATAATTAAAACTATTAATAAAATAATATCTCAATGATACTACAATAATACTGGTGTGTATCTAATCACTCGAGGTGTTCAGCTGGACTTTGCTAAACCAACGAACTCTATAAGCAATGACATGTACAGTTCCCTGTTTAATTGGTTTTAATTATTGATGCAAATTAATTGTTAATCTATTTCTTCACAAAGCATGTTCCATCACTCCGTGCACAGATGCCTCAGGATAAGCGTTATCTCGCACTGCAGTGAATGATGGCACTGTGCTGTAATGAATCACACATCGCAAACTTCATTAATGTAAACTCTGCAATCTTCTGTATTCAACTCTTCCAAGGTTTCCTAGTAAAAAAATAAATTAAAAAAAAGTACAGAAAGCACTACATGGGCTGTGTTCTAAAACCTAGTGAGCTGCATTGCTGTCTGCCTAACATCCTGACTCAAGTGGAATCTTGTTAGTGATTGATTTGGAACTCCCTACATAGGGAACAAATGAAAAGTGTTCCAACTGCTAAGCAAACAATGCAATAATCTAATAAGCATACAAAATATTAGATTAAATAGTTCATTTTTAATGAAATTGCACTATTTTTGTGTATACTAACCCTTATATGCACAGTACCTATGATGCTGCCTAACCAAATATAACCAAACAAGGTATTTACTAAGGCAACGTTATTAAACGTCTTATCTTTTGGAACAGCTTTTGCACCAGGGATGCACTAATGCCCTAAATTGCAGCCTACATAGGGCACTCAGTAGGTTTTGAAATAAAGCCAAAGTTTGTCTTTGGTTGCACTGACCTTGGATTCGCCGCAGGCCGTGTGTAATGAGGGTCAACATTATGTTACGCCTGAAAGCAGTGCGAGAGAAGATGTCAGGTCATCTAATTGAATAATTGTCCCAACAGTCCTCCTGTTTGTCTGTCTCCCTCCTCCCTATGCGCTGATCAGCTGACAGGCATCCAGCATTACTCCATCTCGAGTCTCGTTTGCTGGCCGTATTATCTATCTTTACTCTTCAGTCATGGTACTTTTGAGCATCTGTACTGTAAACAAGTCTTATTTGTCACAGGTATGTGCACATGCAAG
>NW_015544118.1:98684-101586 GCF_001515605.1 Sinocyclocheilus anshuiensis | reverse complement strand
AGATAGATAGATAGATAGATAGATAGATAGATAGATAGATAGATAGATAGATGATAGATTCAAATAATTAAAACTATTAATAAAATAATATCTCAATGATACTACAATAATACTGGTGTGTATCTAATCACTCGAGGTGTTCAGCTGGACTTTGCTAAACCAACGAACTCTATAAGCAATGACATGTACAGTTCCCTGTTTAATTGGTTTTAATTATTGATGCAAATTAATTGTTAATCTATTTCTTCACAAAGCATGTTCCATCACTCCGTGCACAGATGCCTCAGGATAAGCGTTATCTCGCACTGCAGTGAATGATGGCACTGTGCTGTAATGAATCACACATCGCAAACTTCATTAATGTAAACTCTGCAATCTTCTGTATTCAACTCTTCCAAGGTTTCCTAGTAAAAAAATAAATTAAAAAAAAGTACAGAAAGCACTACATGGGCTGTGTTCTAAAACCTAGTGAGCTGCATTGCTGTCTGCCTAACATCCTGACTCAAGTGGAATCTTGTTAGTGATTGATTTGGAACTCCCTACATAGGGAACAAATGAAAAGTGTTCCAACTGCTAAGCAAACAATGCAATAATCTAATAAGCATACAAAATATTAGATTAAATAGTTAATTTTTAATGAAATTGCACTATTTTTGTGTATACTAACCCTTATATGCACAGTACCTATGATGCTGCCTAACCAAATATAACCAAACAAGGTATTTACTAAGGCAACGTTATTAAACGTCTTATCTTTTGGAACAGCTTTTGCACCAGGGATGCACTAATGCCCTAAATTGCAGCCTACATAGGGCACTCAGTAGGTTTTGAAATAAAGCCAAAGTTTGTCTTTGGTTGCACTGACCTTGGATTCGCCGCAGGCCGTGTGTAATGAGGGTCAACATTATGTTACGCCTGAAAGCAGTGCGAGAGAAGATGTCAGGTCATCTAATTGAATAATTGTCCCAACAGTCCTCCTGTTTGTCTGTCTCCCTCCTCCCTATGCGCTGATCAGCTGACAGGCATCCAGCATTACTCCATCTCGAGTCTCGTTTGCTGGCCGTATTATCTATCTTTACTCTTCAGTCATGGTACTTTTGAGCATCTGTACTGTAAACAAGTCTTATTTGTCACAGGTATGTGCACATGCAAGAGGGTAAAAAAACTTAAACGAGAGGAAAAGCTGTGCTCATTTCCAGTGATGTGTCTCCTTCCTGACAGAATATCTGTGATGACATTAAATATTTTCAGATGAAACTGTTTACATACGCTGACTGTCGGATGGCTGTGAATTCAGCACAGTTACGTTGATCATAATTATGCACGACATGAAATGTTGTCTTTCCCTTTACAAATACTGCAAATGCAAGGCAACAAGATACTGGGAATAGATTGTTTTCAGAGTAGGTCCATTATGAAGTAAATTTTTTTAAAAATATATTGCTTTGTTCATATATATGAGTGTAAAGCAACAGGCATGGACTAAAATACACAAAATGTTTTGCTTTCTAGTAAGTGTTAATAAATTAAAAATAGGAAATGTAAGTAGATATGGGGGAAAAATGCAAAAGCATGTATCAAAATTACTAAGACTTAAACTAAAATTTAAAAAATAAAATACAAGAACAGGAAATTCAAATCCGTAATATATTGAAGCGGCTACACTGTCTTTCTCTTTATGAATACTGCAACCAGATATTGGGAATGGATTTTACTTTGTTTTTAGAGTAGGTCCATTATGAAATACATTTTTCAAGATATTTCTGTGTTTCATAAGAAAAGCATATAAATGAGCACCAGTGTTGGGAAGTAACTAGTTACATGTAATGGAGATTAAACTAAATGTAATCTGTTACAGTTACTGAGAATTTTTTTTTTTACTTATTAGTTAGTCTTGAAAACATTAATGATTACAAAGGGGGTCACATCTGAATATTTTCACACACACAGGTTTGACAGATTTCTTTCTCAAATTGCATTGACTGCTCTAAAATATGAGACACCAATGTTTCAGGAATTTAGGACACATGTTTATTTTATAACTGTTTAATTTTCTATTTGGGTTTATGTATATGCTTTATTTTTTAAGATTAACTTTTTTACCAAGGCATTGTTAGATGCCAGTGTTTCCTGTCATATCTATGCAAAAATTTGATTTCAAAAACAGTATCATAGCTATTAAACTATATATTTTTATTGAATCTGTATTTAACCTCAGAACAATCTCAAAGTAAAAAGAGGTGATAAAGTCTGATTTTGTGGTGGCTGTGCTTTAAAATTAAATTATTATAATCTTAATTCTAGTGATGAAGGATTCTGAAAGTCTGACAGTAATGAGTGTTGAGCACTACTGTAAGGTTAACCCTGCCTTGTTCAAATGTTTCAAAATGATTAACAGTTGAAAACATTCATTAGAAATTTAGAAAAATCAAAAAGTAATATAATGTAATGTTACATTACTTTAATAAAGTAATTGAAATAGTTAAACTTCTTATTACATTATAAATAGAGTAACTTGTAATCTGTACATAAATAAATGACAAAAGCACATGACAAAATTACTAAGACTTAAAGGAAAACTAAAAAAATTAAATCGGAAATTGTAAAAACAACACTGTGACATGAAATGTATTTCTCATTTATTCATTCATATTAATTTATATATTTTATATATCTTGTTCCTATATATATATATATATATATATATATATATATATATATATATGTATACATGTACATGTACATGTGTGTGTGTGTTTGGGTTTCTGACAAGTTCTTCTAGGAGTTCAATGTTTCAATGTCTTACAGGGCCTTATGCACACTTACAGACAGGTTATCATTATCTAGAAGCTGAATGATAATTTTTAGCCATTGGTTCACATGTGGTTGTTGGATGTCTGAG
>NW_015544118.1:75383-98228 GCF_001515605.1 Sinocyclocheilus anshuiensis | reverse complement strand
GTGAAAAATTTAAGGGGGTCTGAATACTTTCCGTACCCACTGTATATATATGTATATTAACAGGATATTGGGAATATGTTTTACTTTGTTTACATTTTTTATAGATACTGTAGTGTTGCATAAGAAAATAATAAATGAGCTCAAAACTACAGGCAAGGACTAAAAGACTTTTGTTTTCCAGAAAGACCTTAACTCTATATTTCCAGGTATAATATCAAGCTAACCATTAAAGCAGGCAGAGACACATTGACCAAATGCACACTGCCGTGAGAGTGACAACAGCATTTATGCCACATGAAAGTAAAATAATAATAATCATTTATAATGTGCTACAAACACTTTTCAATTCTAAGAAAATCTCACCATTCTAAATCGCTGCGTTGGTAATAGTTCATAGAACATATGGATTTAAAGAACAATTAACACATAGTGTCCCTTCATCCTTTTAAATGTAGAGGCTGTGTGAAGCCCTTGAGATCGTCAGGCACTTTCTTCATGTAGACACTGTGTGTCTCTCCTTGAGCAGAAAGCACTCATTGTTCATGTAACCATGGCAATGTTCTTGGCTCTCACTTTTAATACTTTAAACATTCAAGGCGTATATATTATTACAGTATGTACTTCTAACTCGAGAACAGTCCAACATGCCCTAACAACCTTAAC
Organism: Sinocyclocheilus anshuiensis; assembly: GCF_001515605.1. Classification (NCBI taxonomy): domain Eukaryota; kingdom Metazoa; phylum Chordata; class Actinopteri; order Cypriniformes; family Cyprinidae; genus Sinocyclocheilus; species Sinocyclocheilus anshuiensis. Next base: position 97,565 of record NW_015544118.1, on the reverse strand, counting down.
TGAATGTCACCCACCAAAAAAAGAGTGGCCATGTTTGTTCTATTGCCGCTGACATTTAATTTGATCTGTTATTGGAAGTTTATGGACCAAATAATATGATTTGATGCTGTTTTACATGGATTTTCCTGTCTTTATGATTTTAACAAACAGCCAACCTTAATTATGAAACTTTTTAAACCGCATAAACACATTGCATTACACCGAATACACCAAATAATGTCACAGCCAGAGCACTGACTTAAACACAATTGAGCATCTCTGGAGAGACCTAAAAATGGCTGTCCACCAACGTTTACCATCCAACCTGACAGAACTGGAGAGGATCTGCAAGGAGGAATGGCAGAGGATCCCCAAATCCAGGTGTGAAAAACTTGTTGCATCTTTCCCAAAAAGACTCATGGCTGTATTAGATCAAAAGAGTGCTTCTACTAAATACTGAGCAAAGGGTCTGAATACTTAGGACCATGTGATATTTCAGTTTTTCTTTTTTAATAAATCTGCAAAAATGTCAACGATTCTGTGTTTTTCTGTCAATATGGGGTGCTGTGTGTACATTAATGAGGAAAAAAAATTAACTTAAATGATTTTAGCAAATGGCTGCAATATAACAAAGAGTGAAAAATTTAAGGGGGTCTGAATACTTTCCGTACCCACTGTATATATATGTATATTAACAGGATATTGGGAATATGTTTTACTTTGTTTACATTTTTTATAGATACTGTAGTGTTGCATAAGAAAATAATAAATGAGCTCAAAACTACAGGCAAGGACTAAAAGACTTTTGTTTTCCAGAAAGACCTTAACTCTATATTTCCAGGTATAATATCAAGCTAACCATTAAAGCAGGCAGAGACACATTGACCAAATGCACACTGCCGTGAGAGTGACAACAGCATTTATGCCACATGAAAGTAAAATAATAATAATCATTTATAATGTGCTACAAACACTTTTCAATTCTAAGAAAATCTCACCATTCTAAATCGCTGCGTTGGTAATAGTTCATAGAAGATATGGATTTAAAGAACAATTAACACATAGTGTCCCTTCATCCTTTTAAATGTAGAGGCTGTGTGAAGCCCTTGAGATCGTCAGGCACTTTCTTCATGTAGACACTGTGTGTCTCTCCTTGAGCAGAAAGCACTCATTGTTCATGTAACCATGGCAATGTTCTTGGCTCTCACTTTTAATACTTTAAACATTCAAGGCGTATATATTATTACAGTATGTACTTCTAACTCGAGAACAGTCCAACATGCCCTAACAACCTTAACTGAATGTCACCCACCAAAAAAAGAGTGGCCATGTTTGTTCTATTGCCGCTGACATTTAATTTGATCTGTTATTGGAAGTTTATGGACCAAATAATATGATTTGATGCTGTTTTACATGGATTTTCCTGTCTTTATGATTTTAACAAACAGCCAACCTTAATTATGAAACTTTTTAAACCGCATAAACACATTGCATTACACCGAATACACCAAATAATGTTCTTTTTATAACATCATATGACCCCTTTAAACATTAAAATTTGCACTCATGGAAATTACTAAAGTACAGCATGTTTTAAACTGATTTTGAAATGATCTCTAATATGTGAGGATCTCAAATTCTCAGCACTGCTACCAAATATGAAGATGTAAATTTAGCAACTAAACAAGCAGCCCTTAAGGCATCTTTCCGATTTGTTCTCATCACACTGAGGAGAAATAATAAAAAAAAAAATCTTAAAAAATAATAATCCAGACAATAATCAAACTGCATTTACAATGGAAAAGAACACAAGAATAAACCCAAGGGAAAATGTTATTACTCAGAGGTTGCCCTGTTATAGCAAGAGTTTTCTCAGCTAGATGACTCTCCTAAAATTGCTTAGAAATATATATGAAATAAAAGATATAGAAGAAATGCAACTATGTGAGGCAACAAACTCAGAGGACAATCAATATTGCTCAGAGGCTGCACTTTCATAGTTCTCAGGTAAGATAAAAATTAATACCATAAAATATAAAAACATCTGCCAAATGTATACATTCTTTACGACTATTTTCTTCAGAGGGGAAAAAAAATCACAAAAGCAAGAACTTCCAGAAAAATGTATTTTTTTTTCTCCATTTAACCTTAATGCCATCAAGAAATATTTGAAATATTTAAAAAAAATCTGTATTGAAGCTTGTTTCTGCCATAGAATCAATAAATTAAAAAAAGGTAATTGTGACTTTTTATCTGCCAAATGTATACATTCTTTACGATGATGTTCTTCAGAGGGGAAAAAAAAAATCACAAAAGCAAGAACTTCCAGAAAATCTAAAAAAAAAATTCTCCATTTAACCTTAATGCCATCAAGAAATATTTGAAATATTTAAAAAATCTGTATTGAAGCTTGTTTCTGCCATAGAATCAATAAATTAAAAAAGGTTATTGTGACTTTTTAACTCACAATTTTGACCTTTTCCTTGCAATTCTGAGTTTATCTCACAATAGAGACAAAATTTGAAATTCTGAGAAAAAAAGTCAGAAAAGTGAGATGCAAACTCATAACTGCAAGAAAAAAGGCAGAATTGTGAACATAAATTTTATTTTATTTTATTTTGCAGCAGAAAAATAAAATCCAAACTCAGAGTTCTGAGAAAAAGTCATAATTGCAATATATAAACTCAAAATTAGAAGAGAATCTGTGAAACAAAGTCTAAGAGAAACAAAGTGCAAGATATAAACACAGAATTGTGCATAAATTAATAAACTTGTTTTATTATTTATTTATTTATTTATTTATTATTTTTATTATTTATTTATTTTGGTGGAAACAGGCTTCCATTGGAATTACTATATTTTAAATATGCATAACACATAATCATCATCATAAAAGAGTCTCAGCAAGCAAATGTATGTGGTTTTTGTCTGATAGATGCACTAAAGGCAAACACAAAACTGCTAATGAGAAAGGTGACAGATGACCGGCCATGTTCAGACATATTTCGATCTATAATGACAGAGGTGGCTGAATGTGCATAAATAATTTTAATCAACTTCACGACTGTAAACTGATTCCCCTCTCGGCAACATCACATTCAGTCAACCGATGAGATCCAGAAGGAACTTCAGGCAGTAGTTGAAGCAGAGGTACCTCAGTTTCAGTGGGTTAACAGAAAGCAGTTTGGACATCTCTGTCTGGATTGAAAAGTTGAATCTAAACACTAATAGCAAATGGCTGTTGCAAACGTCTTAAACCAGCACAAAGCAACTGTGCATTAGAAAGCATGCTATTGTTATTTCTAATGTCAGCCATGCTCTCATGCACCCAAAGAGTTAATTCATGATCTTCTCTTTGATAACTAAAGCTGAACTGGTTGTTTTTGGTTCTATACACGGAAAAAAAAAATTGGTATAGAATTTATTGTGAAACAATTTTCACTCAAACATTGCTAGTAAAGCTCACATTTAATTACAAAGAAATGGCAAGTATTGCATTTAATTAAACAAAAGTTTAAAGTAAAAAAAAACTGAAATAGTATTTTCTTAATGTAATCCATTCATCTTTTTATTTTTGCATTTACATTTTTTTGCAGTGTACCTTTAAGACATCCATGACCTATTAAAGGTTAATTTATGTAAAAACAAACAAACAAACAAACACAAAAGTAGCAATGCTTTATACAAACATTATTGTACAGTACATTAAATGCATTAAGCAGATGTTTTTATTTTATTTTCTAAAGTGATATCAAACAAAGTGATTAATTCTATGAAAGACATTTGAAAGTAACATGAAAAATGTTGTAATTGGTCCCAAGATTGTTTAGAAGAATACAGGCTTGAATAAAGACTGGAAGTAAAAAATTGTAAAAGTGAAAGAAATTCAGTGGATTCATAGAATTCAATCCAGTGCGCATGGAAAAGATATGCTTTAGATGTTTTAGATAGCAGATACTGTGTTTACACAAACACACACACATATATTAACTACAGTACTTTTTTTTTTAGCAAATATGTTGTGATATTGTGCAAACTTATTCACAAATGTATTGTGAAGTTCATTTAGTGCATTCACAGAATTTAGTCAATTGCTCATTGAAGCAGAGGTACCTCAGTTTCAGTGGGTTAACAGAAAGCAGTTTGGACATCTCTGTCTGGATTGAAAAGTTGAATCTAAACACTAATAGCAAATGGCTGTTGCAAACGTCTTAAACCAGCACAAAGCAACTGTGCATTAGAAAGCATGCTATTGTTATTTCTAATGTCAGCCATGCTCTCATGCACCCAAAGAGTTAATTCATGATCTTCTCTTTGATAACTAAAGCTGAACTGGTTGTTTTTGGTTCTATACACGGAAAAAAAAAATTGGTATAGAATTTATTGTGAAACAATTTTCACTCAAACATTGCTAGTAAAGCTCACATTTAATTACAAAGAAATGGCAAGTATTGCATTTAATTAAACAAAAGTTTAAAGTAAAAAAAAACTGAAATAGTATTTTCTTAATGTAATCCATTCATCTTTTTATTTTTGCATTTACATTTTTTTGCAGTGTACCTTTAAGACATCCATGACCTATTAAAGGTTAATTTATGTAAAAACAAACAAACAAACAAACACAAAAGTAGCAATGCTTTATACAAACATTATTGTACAGTACATTAAATGCATTAAGCAGATGTTTTTATTTTATTTTCTAAAGTGATATCAAACAAAGTGATTAATTCTATGAAAGACATTTGAAAGTAACATGAAAAATGTTGTAATTGGTCCCAAGATTGTTTAGAAGAATACAGGCTTGAATAAAGACTGGAAGTAAAAAATTGTAAAAGTGAAAGAAATTCAGTGGATTCATAGAATTCAATCCAGTGCGCATGGAAAAGATATGCTTTAGATGTTTTAGATAGCAGATACTGTGTTTACACAAACACACACACATATATTAACTACAGTACTTTTTTTTTTAGCAAATATGTTGTGATATTGTGCAAACTTATTCACAAATGTATTGTGAAGTTCATTTAGTGCATTCACAGAATTTAGTCAATTGCTCACGGAAAACAATTATTTATAGATTTCATGAAAATTGCAAGGTTATTATAAACGAAAACTACAATGACGAAAATTATATATATATATATATATACATATATATATATTAGTGCTGGGCAACGATTAAACTTTTTAATCACGATTAATCACATGATTTTTTTTCTGCGATTAATCACATTGTTATGCGCAAAATTCAATAATGAATTCAAAAGTACGGTATTGCGCACTTTTATTTTAAATGTACTGCTGTATGAACAAAAGTGCAATAACATTTGGTTTGCAAACACTTTAAACAAAATAAGATGCTTTTTTACAGGTGCTTTTTTGCAGCAGTATTCCCTTTACATAGTAGCAGTTAAAATATTTATTGTAAATCTCAACTTAAACATTAACGTAATCAAATTAAAATCTCCTTTTCATATAACTCGTGTATTCTTGTGATGGTGCGTCTTGGCACCATGTCTGCACCAGAAGCGAGCGGCGCAGGGCGACGCGACAAAATATAGAACCCATTATAATCAGTGATGCTGTCTACACTGGATACCGTGCCACAACAGCTAAAGTCTGTCTACAATGACTAGACGCATCACGCAACAATGCGACTGTTGCAAATTATTTGAATTTTGTGTCAGTACATCATAGATAGAACAAGGAAGAGGTTTACTGTTGGGGATTTGTCGTGTCGCGCCGCGCCGCATCCAGTGTAGACAGCATCACTGATTATAATAGGTTCTATAGTATTTTGTTGCGCCGCACCGCTCACGTCCGGTGTAGACACAGTGTGTTAGGCCCACCCCAAATGCTCTCATTGGTTGAGACGTAAGATGACACCCATCCCAAACCAGTATTGATCAACATCCCACTCCTCCTGTGACCCATGGTTTGTCTGTATCTGTATTCAGAGCCAGTGAGCAACGGAACTTTCAAAATAATAATTATAAAAATTGCGTTAATGCGTGATAAAATAATTGTCAGCGTTAATTAATGCGTTAACGCAATAATAACGCGTTAACTTGCCCAGCCCTAATATATATATATATATATATACACAATGTTTTTTTTCACTAAAAATTACAAAAATTAAAATGTGAGTTTGCTATATGAAGCTATACTGAAACAAAAAAACAATAGCGATGAAAAATAAACTAACTGCAACATTAAGACCAAAAAGAAATGCAAAAACCTTCAAAACAACTAATCCTGCTTAATTGCACTGAACTGCTATTAATATTTAAATATGAGTAGTCATGTGATAATGTATGTGATATCAACAATTTGATGATACTTGATGAACTGGAGTGCATGTCAGAGTATGTCTATACGTCATAATATTTCAGTAGACTTTTATAAGTATGCCATCAGATATCATATTCATCACTCTGTCTCCTATTTACTCACTCTCATGTTATTCCAAAGCTGACTTATCTGGCTTCCATGGATCCCAAAAGGAGATGTTAGGCATCATGTTACCTACTGACAGCTTCAATCAGCATTCCCTTCTCACTGCACTTTATTTTTCATACAATGAAAGTGACTGTGGGTGTCATTCTGCCAGACATCCACTTTTGTGTTTCACAGATGAAAGTCAGTCATTCGGGTTTGGAGCAACGTGAGGGTGAAAAAATGGCAGAATTTTCATTTTGGAGTGAATTATCCATGTAATACCTTCAAGACTGTACAGCACTACTCCTAAATGTGCCTACTTTGTTGCATGAGTTTATATTTTAGTTTGTAGATAAATAAGTGCATGTGCTATAATTTGAGCACTGTTGATGCCTATCAACCCCCAGCCAACAAATTACATTACATCTTAGAAGAATAAAAAGAAAGCATCTGGAAAATTGGTCTTATGAAGTCTGGATCTGGATAAATTGGTCGTGGCCTGACATGAAAGGTATCAAATGGAGGTCATGTAATAAAGGCTCAATTGGTGCCTTTGATCTGCTAGCGAGCAAATACCCTGCAAGAGCAGAGACACTTTCCTTTGGCTTTTATTTTTTTATGTATTTTTTGTGACAATGTTACTGCACAACTCAAGGGAAATCTACATAGAATGGCACCCATCGGTTAGACGACTCACTCCCGATACTTAATGATGTCTGATGAGAGCTGATGGGAAAACATTTGTAAAAAGCCTTTCACTAGCTGGCATCAGACATGATTTTTACCTTAAAACTTGTACATTACATGACACACTACAACATGCATTTGCAATGCAAAAAAGTGTAATTCAAGATGATGGTATTACAAAAAAACAACAACTGAAAGGTTATATGCAGTAAGGTTAAAGTGCATTTGGTAGAAATGTATAAAAAATAATACATCATTAATGCACAACCTTGCTTAAATAGTGGTAAATGTTAAAAACACACCAAATTGTTTGCATATTCTAATGCACCATTAGAAACATACAGACCCTAGTTGAGCAAGACATAGTATTCTTAAAGGAATAAATTAAAAATGAAAATTTGCCCTCAGGCCATCCAAGATGTAGATGAGATTGTTTCTTCATAGGAATAGATTTGGACAAAGTTTAGTGTTAAATCACTTGCTCATCAATAGATGCAATGGATCTGTAGTGAATGGGTGCCATCAGAATGAAAGTGCAAACAGCTGATTAAAACATCACAATAATCCACAAGTAAGCCATACCACTCCAGTCCATCATTTAACATCTTGAGAAGCAAAAAGCTTTGTGTTTGTAAGAAAGAAAGAAAGAAAGAACATAATTAAGATGTTTTTAACTACAAACCATTGCTTCCAGCTAACATGCGTCCAAAATCAATAAATGTTTTTCACCAGTGAAAAAGTCGTCTTGACTGAATCAGGAGTGAAATATGCACAGATCAAGCCAAAACAGTTCAAAACAGTCCTAAACACAGATGTGGGTGGGCTTTAATGTGCAGCCTGTTTATACAGGTACATTGTTGTACATTTTGATTGATGCTGAAATGTACCATTTGGACGTATTACAACATTCAAAACGTAAAATTTCTACGTAGGCTATTTACAGTTAAGAAAAAAACGTAAAATATTTACGAATCTTTTATTTAATTAAGATATTTGTATCAATGCATTTTTAATGCTGCGTTAATGCTGCGATTTCAATATTCACAAGGATTCATGTTTAAGTCTGTAAAGTTGTTCACATGTAAATAATTTACTTTTTAGGTGTTTAGATGCTCTAAAAGCGTCAGTGTTGTACGTTTTAGTATCTATGCAAACTTAAGTAAATGTAAGTTTTGTAGAACCACATTTCATGTAAAATACATACACATTCTCATGAGATCACATTGTAATGTGAAAGGACAAAAGAGGATGGACTTTTTCACTGGATGAAGCATTATTATGGATAAAGGACTCTAGAGGAAGTTAAAATGTCTTGATGCTTTTATCAGCTGTTTGGACTCGCATTCTGACGACACCCATCCACTGCAGAATATCCGTTGGTGAGCAAGTGACATAATGCTAATTTTTTTATTAACTAACATTAATAAAGTGCATGTTAACTAATCAACTAATGTTTATTGTAAAGTGTTAATATTATTAATTCTGACACTCTTCTGACCAGTGCAAAGCAAAAAGGTCACTTTCCCAGATACTGTTTTCCAATATCAACATAAACCTACAGTAATTCAATCTACACATTTCATCCATGCGCAGTGAGATTTACGGCCAGACCTTTCATGGAAGCTGGACTTCCCATGACGTGCCCCGTCACAGTGGCCCAAGGCAGGCGGAAAAATAAGACTGACCTTTTCCCAGGCTGCTACACTGGGATAAGTTCACAGACTTCAGTGTTCAGAGCAGAAAGTGTGAGAGCTGGAGAACATCAAAATGCACAATCACTTCACAAAAGGAAAAAAAAAATCTGGACTTAAAAGACAAGAGATTGAAAGGGGAAAACAGTAGGACGATAGGAAGCTGTTTGGGGTTTTGACCGTGTGACTTTTTATACTGCATGCTTTCCAAAATGTTTTAGAAAAATGCAATTCCAAGAAAACTGGATGTTTTAATATCATGCAAAATGAAAGAATTCATTAGTTTGAATGTGGCACTAATTATTATTTATTTTTTATTTTTTTACGTAGTTCATTAGATCATACCCGCAAAACGGTGTCACTGACAGAGATCTGAACTTATTTCAACTCAGAGAAAAGAGAATAAGAAATACAAGGCTGTTCCCTCAAATCATGCCAAAACATAGATCAATATGACTCATTTTGTGTAAACAAGACCTCCCAAATCTCTCTGCCATCAAAGTGCTACATGGCGAGAATTGAAATAAAGATCTACTGTCTCACCTCATAGAGATGTGAAGGCTTTCCTCGGAGTCACTGAGAGCTTGTTAAGTCAGACACATTTGTACAAATTTGCCATGAGAACTGACAGACAGAGGAGAGGCTGTTCAGACGCTCTTCATTGGCCTGTCAAACGATATCTAGAGCAGCAAAAACTGCTTTTCAGGTCTCACGTTTTACACATTTTACAAAGTTACCACATTTCAAGCAAATTGTTACTGTTAGAAAAAATTAAACCATTAATTGAAATAAATCTGAAATAAAATATAAATATTATATGAAATTTAAAACTTTGTGGCTTAAAAGCCACTTACACACTAAAAACCACTAAAGGAATGCTTGATGAAAAGGATTGTGTTAAATCTGACTGGCGGAAGCCTTTGGTGAACCTCTAGACATCTTTTCAAACAGGACAGTTTTCTGAAGAACTTAAGAACTTAAAATGCAGCCATGCAGAAACTCAAAAGACTATCAACGGTCCCTTCAGGAACTCTGTCATAAGAGAAATGTTTTCGAAGCACTTGAAATACAAAGTAAAGTTACTCAAGTACACTAGAAATATAAAAACATACTTGAGGCCCCCAGAAATGGTCCCTAGATGTATCACCAGTGTGGGAATCTGAAAAACCAACTCTCTGATATAGCATAAACTCTTATTTTTGTAAAATATGACTGGGACATTTGGTTTTGTGACATTCACCTGAACACAGGAAAGAAACTGAAGTTAATTAAAACATTTCATGGGCATTTCAAGAATATTTTCAAATAAATTTCAGAATATAAAACATGGCCAAAAATATATTTACATAAACATGAAACTGACTTTAAAAGATGAGTTTAAAAGGCCCATACAGCAAACACACACATAATGCATAATGCGGTGAGCTTTTAATACAGTAATACAATAAGCTTTTAATGGAGCAACTCAACGTTCCTTCGTTACTAGTTCTAAAGTGATGTTTTCGAATTAACGGAGGCTTGAGCTCAGCTGATAAACTGTCAAACTGAGGTTTGAATCTGTGGAGGAAGGAAGTAGTTCCGCACAAAAGAGTTTTGTTGTATAAACACAATATCACACCTGTAGCCGTGCGATATGGCTGTATATCAGCACGCTGTGATTACCTGCGGCCGATTCACAGCCATGCTGATGTCCTTGATAGCACACGTACATCACAGAGACGTCTATTTGACGTCTGCATTTACATCTGCAAGATATGTTTTAGAGTGTTTGCTCATCTGCAATACGTCTATAGGACGTTTCCTATCAGATGACAAATAGGCGTTTAGAAGATGTCTTATATCGTCTGCGTTAATATCGTAAGTGATGTTTTAACAATGTGCCATCTGACATTATCGAGTATATCACAAACAAAAACACATCCAGAGAGTGCACGCATTCACTGTGTGATTTAGTCTATTAAAATGTATTTAGAATGGCCATAAGATTCAAGCTAAAAGGCAAAATGCCTCTGTATGTTTTTCATATTTATATAATTTAACATAGTTAATCTATGTCGCAATTTTTCTCCATATATCAGCATGATAACAAATGTAATATTGATTTTATACAAGTTTAATAAAGTTAGTATTACGTTACTTACATTTTAGATGCCTTTTTTTGCTGTATTTCGCCAATGAAAATAGTCCCAAACAGCACTGTTTTGCGCCGCTGAGTGACACACAGGACGGTGTTTCCTTATTGAATGAATCAGTTTTTTGAACGAATGATTCAGTGACTCACTCATTAAAACAGTCAAATGTTTAATTCCTGAAGGAATCCGCTCAACAGAGCTCAAAATGCTATTTTTTTTATTTCAGTACCGATTGGTATACCGAAGTCGGTACTTTTGACAACCATAGGCCAAAAATATTTTTGTTAAAACATGTTTTTAAACATATTTATGTATTTTATACCATTATTTTTGACAATTTTATTTATTTGAAAATACATACTTTTGAAATAAAAATATATGTTAAATGCATTTAAAATATATATTTTGCCCTCCATATATTTTAATCCAAGAAAATAAATGTACAACTTTATTTGTTGTCTATAGCACATCTGAATAAAAATCAGCAATGAACATACTTTACAATGTTTCAAATATATATATATATATATATATATATATATATAATTATTATTATTATTATTATTATTAAATAATTATAAATTTAATTTTTATCTAGTATAAATGTAGAGTACTATAAAATTGGAAATGTTTTTTCTTGTCCCTGAAAAATATACTGAAATATATTTTGGCATATGAAGGTTGAAACTAAATCTATTTTCAATTTCAAAAATATATTTCATTGAACTTCACTGTTTACAACATATAATTAAAATATATTTGGGACATAAAAAATATATTTTTGCCATATGCTTGCGATTATTAATATCAGAATGAATGGTTTATTTCCATGCAACTTTAAGATAATCTCAGCATCTCATAGTATTCGCATGAATAAAGCAGGGCATTGAACATATTTGAAATGCATGCAGCAAAATTAAATGTTCCCTTGTGGCTCCAGAGAAGCATTTGTAGTTGCATAATGACACTGTAATGTGACATAAAAGCAAAGCATTACCGCAGGAGAAAATATGCTTTTTGTGCCATATTGATTCAATTATCCCACATTTTTTCCGAGTCAGCCTCGAGGCGCACCTGTGAGCTCATTTAAACCAAGAAGCTTATCATGAAACGCTGTGTGTGCTTGTGCGTGCTTGTTTGCATGCATGATGTGAGTTTGTGTTTGCAGCCAGCAGAAAATGGAGAGTGTATATGCACACATTGCTCTATTGTCCATCTGATTGTATTAAAGTAAAGGAGTGTGAAGCCGCAGCAACAGTCAATAGCATGAAATTGAAAACTATGAGGCCGCGTTTCAATCAGGGGAGGAGGGAGACCCGCGCCGCTATTGACTTACGATCCTGTCACAATCCCTTGATTAAAAATATAGCTTGGTTCAATTTCACAGCATTGACTGACTTATTGATTGCTATTTCTGTACTTGAAGTGGCTTTCACAAGAAATTAATTGTAGTTATTTGGACTAAGGGAGAACATTACTGAAGGCCTGGGGACCATTCACAGTCGGCATATCACTTTCCTCGGCGCTAAAACCGAGAAAGTATTATAAATTTTATGCACTTTACTTTTCAACAGAAAACATCCTGGGAGCTCAACAAACTGCTTGGAAATTTCTCCAAGACTCCATGAAATCAAAACTAAAGTTATGTGTCTTTTAGCTCAAGTGTTAGGCCTATACTCGTAAAACCTGACAAAATTAAAAAATATTGAAACCATTAGTTATTTACACAGAAGCCAAAAAGCAAGTAGTAATAGCTTTGTAAATATATAAATATCATATTTAGTTTACATTCAAAAGCCTACAGTATATGTAGGGAATAACTGGCGATGGACCATTGAATTATTAGAAAATAATGCACACCTGAGGTTTTTGAGTCTTGGCCGTTACACCTCGGGTGTGCGTTATTTTCTAATAATTCACTGGACCGGAGTTAATTGTTCTGCTTATACTACGGTTACCACACCTCACGACATTGTTGTATTTCAAGACATCCGTCAGGTTTTTGTCCTTAAAACGCTCTTGCGTGTAGGATTAATTTCTTCCACATCTCATCCCACGCCTGCATTGCTAATTCCAAAAAGTCATTTTTAGGAATGTACCGAAATGAAAATTATGGGACGAAATGGAATATTCTGGATGTACTTGGCCGAAAACCGAAATGAAACTGAAACAGCTTTTTAATAACTATTTATTGTTTCATTAAATAAAATAAAAAAAATTTGTACGACTTTTTAAGTTAACTCAATAATTTATTATTTATATAATAATTAATTAATTTATATAATAATTAATTAAAAAAATGCAGCTGTACTACACCTTGTTACAGCACAGTGGCGCTACTACAAACAGGAACAAGTATACTACATAGAAATTTCCTGTCGGCGCGTTATTTGAGCAGACTTTGCTTTTCCGGTGAGTACGAGCAGTAGAGTGGAGAGTTCGCATGGGCTGTGAGCAACTCAACAGAACGCACATTCATAGGCTACGTTCACACTGTCAGTTTTTGGGATTGACAACCGCATTTACTTACAGGTGTCAGTCTCGAAATGTCCTGTTCACATAGCAACTTGCAGTAGCTTCTCAAATACTGTCTGTATGAATGTGCAACGGGAGTCAAGCCCTTATTACTGTCCGGTAACCATATTGGCGACAGTGACCAAAGTAATATCAAAAATGGCGATGTCCATAAACCTGAAAGTCTTATCACTTTTTCTGACATGACAAGAGTCCAATCAAGCCGCGAATTCATCCATCAAATCTTCATTAACCGACAGCAGCTTTTATATTTGGGTGGAGAGTTGCGCATTTGAGAACACAATGCAGAGTCTGGTGGAGACTGATCTAAAACTTTCAGATGACACACAGCTCTCTCTGTCACTATAAGTTACTGAAAACCAGAGGTGTGACTTTGTTTTAAAAAAGTGGGTGGTACAGGAGTGAGTGGGTCACTAATAACATATATCAAGTAATGATTTTTTTTTATGGTTTTAGATTTAGTTTTAGTTAACTAAAATAACACTGGTCCATGCAGCACTTAATGATCAAAAAACAACCACAAACTTTTGCAAACCCAGTAACATGTTCTTCAGACGTTCTCACAATTGCTAATTGGTGCTGGTAAAGTAGAAAAACCCTGTATCATCACCCTGGCTCCAGAAAAATGGGTAAAAGCCAGTGAATCTGATTGAAGCTTGGAGCTCTTGCCATTTCCGTGTGCAATAAACATCAGATGATCGATGTGCGGTTGCTGTACGGTGGCGTCTGAGGCCAAGACTATCTATTACCCTAATGTTGAGCATTGAGGAACATCAGTCTTTCCAGAAGGCAGAACAGAACCATAATCTGATGTCTTAAATGTGACCTGGTGATGTGAGAGGTCAAACCAGATCATGTTGCAAGTTCTTTGTACTTTTCTTGGAGAAACTCAGCTCTCACTTCAGCTTTTCACTTCCATCTCTGACACTGTCTGTATCATGCATTGACACACAGGTGCAGGTGTTTGATGGGCTGGAAATGGATGTCAGTCCGTAAACCGTCCCTATACTGCATCGCCAACTCTGTCACAGCTGCTGGAGAGATGATGCTCTTCCTCACCCTCAGCCCTCATTTCAGCTCTGATTTGTTTTGCCTTTAACCCTCTATAGCACTGAATTTTCCTAATTACACAAGCACATGAATATGAGATCAAACAGGCAATTGAAATAGTTAATAATAAAACAATGAATAAACTAATACATTATAGTAAATTTTCTGCCATAACTGCCCTCAAAAATTGCTTTTTCACTGTTCAAACAAATAAATAAACAAACAAACTTCATTTTAGACTCCAAGCGTGCAAGCTTTGAACTCGCTCATAAAAACTGACAAAAATAATCTTTTTGGAGATCAATGCATTACAATTGCAAATATATTGATAAAATTAATCTTATATTTATAGAGATGTCAACTGGTAAGTAACAAATCATAATATTGCCTTTTAAAAAAAGACAGTCATAAGTAAATATCATATTTAGTTTACATTCAGAACATTCAAAATCATATTTATTTTTAATATTTAATAATATTTGAATTACTTTTTATTTTTACATTTTAGAAATTAGTTTTTGTTTTGTCATTTTTAGCACATTTTTGTTATGTCTAAATAGTTTTATACATTTTTATTTTAGGTTTAGTTTGTTATTTTAGTACATGAAGTTAAAATAAATTTAAAATGAACCAAAAAAATAAAAAATAAATAAATAAATAAAACTTCATTTTAGTCAGCCCTATAAATTATTTGTATGTTATGAGCAATTGCATGTCCAAGTTTTTTTTTTTTTTTAGTTGTTTTATATTATCCATTATTAAAAATCATTTTTATTATTAACATTCAAGTAAAAAATAAACAATTAAAAGGAGCCAATTTTATTTGACTGTATCATGAGCAGTTAGTTTAGTATTCTGACATCAGCATATATGTCACAAAATATTCATTTTCAACAATTTTTATTTTAACATTGCTTTTCATAATGCATCCAATTATTGGGTTAAATAAGAAGGAACAAATAAACAAATGAGATAAATTCTGTCTTGTAGAAAGTAATGAAGGATAAAGAAATGCAAATTGCAGATTTACCCTTCCCGTTTGCTCGTTCACGTATCAAGGGTCGTATCAAATCAGCATGGCTTCTCTGTCTTGTCTTTTAAAAACAAATCTGCCACGTGTGGAGCATCAGATGTTTGAAAAATGAAGCAAAACACTATTTTCTCTACCATAATAGCAAATAAGCCCATTATCTACAGCAATCAGTAAATCCACACATGAAAAACAAGTCTGATTTGTGCTGTAAGAATTGTAAATATGTAAAAAGCCGTTAATAGTTACCAAGTGAAATGGCAATGGTTGTTTTCTAACACTGAATGTGTCTGTACACTTTCAAACTTATGGCACCTAGAGAGGCAATCTTGCTTGGTCTCCACAGCAACAAATACATTTTAGCTCTTGACCTTTATTGAATAACAGTATTACACACAGCAGTTATGCTCCAATTAATAAGTGCCCGTAGGAAGGCCATTTACCACCCAAAAACATGTTTTGGAAGGCAAATTCTAAAATCAGTAAATCAGTTTATTTGTCATCTTAATTTTTGTGTTTGCCAGAATCCATCCTCGGCTCCAATCAAAGAAAGTACAGTCTAATCAAGTCTGGTGTTACACTGGAAGCAATAATGCACAACCAAAATAAGTATGCAAAATGTGTGTAGGCTGTTATTATGTTGTCTCATCTCAAACAAAAGCAGCAGACAGAACAGACACCTGAGAACATGGAAATACACCAGATAATGAGTTCACTGCATTTTTAAATCAGTATATTGTCAATTAGTGCAGATTAAGTCATCACCATCATCATCTCACAATACACAATTTTGTTTGCATTTGTTAATGTCGTAGTACTTCTGTATGAGCTGAAATACTCATTAAGTAAAGGATGGTCAGGGAAGTTGATCTCAACTACTCTGTTTATGCTGATTTTGTTCTTTAAGCATTTACTAACATCATTTCAAGTATTTTTAATGGTCATATAATTACTATTAACATACAGGATATACATTTGCCAAAATGTGCTGTATGCAACAACATAGCACACTGTGTAGAATATTATATCCCACAGTGCAATGCCCTCAACTTGACCTTAAATTTCCAGTGTGACAAATAAACAGAAAGAGTCAATTTCTTGGCTCAATATTTGATCTTACTACCAGGTAAGTAGATTAAAATAATTGAAATAGATTACTTTATTTAAAAAATAAATATTCTGGTAAACAGTAAAGCTTAATGAAATATATTTTTGAAATTGAAAACATACTTAGTTTCAATCTTAATACACCAAAATATATGTCTTTTATATATTTTAATAAGTACAGGTCAAAATAAGTATGTTGTTTTATTTTTACATAAATATTATGCTGAATGACAATGGAACACTAATGTGTGCTGTGAAAAAGTGTGTTGCGGACACTTATACCGGATCTCTGTCAGCGTGTGATGTAATAAAACTACAGCTCGTTAATAAACAAAGTTTTTTGTTTGAAACATTTCATACAATCCACCTTCATTTAGCAAGTGCACTTGCACAAAATTTTTTTTATTCCATTCAGCTGTAGATGCTACTGATAAACAACTTATTAGCCCAGACGTCCCGGCGCCGCAAAGAGATGTGCGTTTATGTGTGTGTGTGTGTGTGTGTGTGTGTGTGTTTTCTTCTGAAAAAGTTTTCCCGGAAATACTTCCTTATTTAATGCATTGTGTCCCATACAAATTATATTATCAGCATAACAATTTGAGTAAATGTGTGTAAAAGGTAGAGGATGAGCTCAGGCTCAACACTTTATGATTTAAATGGTGATGATGTTATCATTGCCATTTTTTATGTTCATTTGTTATACTAGTAATGGAAAGTTGAGGGCATTGCATTGTGGAATGGAATGCAATGCAATAATTTTAAATCAAATGATCACACCACAATTTCCTCAGACAATTCTGGTCAACTTTAGTTGGCTATACTAATCCTAAGGTTGAATATTGTTGCTATAAGAGAACTTCAGTGATAACTCCTTCATAGAGCTCTGATGTGCTTTAATGTGGCCAAGCGTGTCAAAGTTCTGTCTTGTGTAGCTGGCTGTGTGAGAATCAGAGCCCATGGAGACAAACGGCCAATAAACAGCTGCTTTATGCTGATAAGAAACCACATGATCACCAGAGAACCTATATCATTAGTGACCATAAACAAACATTACGGTCTGGTCATCTTTGAAACATGGTGTTCTACGATTCGACCGCTGCTCTCCATGCTTATTTACTGTAGTAAGACGCACACTGCTGATGCTCCAAAAATGCCTGGCGTTTACTATTGCAATTTGATTTTGCCTGCATTAAACATGCTGTGAAAGAGTAAAAGCACAAATTTGAAAAAAGTAGAAATAAGCAAGGATTATAGACTGATTCCTTGCTGCACAAAATATGAACGGTATCTCTCATTGGCACTTAAGATGAGTTAATTATATTGAATTACTTGCTTAGTAAATTCACCATTCATCATTTACAGTACACTCAGTGTTGCCAGGGCCGTGTTTTACAGCATGACTGGGCTATTTTGAAAATGCTGTCGCAGGAAAAATTATAAAGCTGCAGGTTGAGGTTTTTGAGTGACTTTTATAATGTACCGTGGCCGCCAAAAGGTTTTGTAGACAAAGTGTAGACTATTTGTAGACAAAGAAAAGTTAAAATGGATCCTTTCGAATGAATACCTGGCAACCTAAGGACCGCAGAAAGCACAAGTGAGTGAGAGAAAAATTTGCTGTCAGGTGACAAACTAGTATGTAGGCTATTAATAATGCTCTTGAATGAAATCGAAGTTGATTTTAATTTAATGTATGAATGGATAGCTATGTGAGTTTGTCACATATGACTGATATTCGTATTTATAGCTAACATTTTAATCAATTTATCATGCAAAGTGCTTAAAAAAACAAACAACAAAAAAAAGCACACACCTTAATTTTGCAATTTCTATAGTTATGCACACTTCTCATGGGCATTTAATAATTTTTGACCTTTCAGCATAACTATCCTCTACATGCTAAACTAAACATGCTTGTATATATATATATATATATATATATATATATATATATATATATATATACAAACTCTTCTAAGGTCAAATGATCTGAGCTGCTATTCATATTTCTTGCATAGTTGTGTACTCTTACTGCATGATTGATTTGAGTCCATTTTATTCCTCCTATGAAACACGTGTAACTCTGAAAGGACATCCTCTGAGGAATACAATACTCCTCAGGGACTACAGGAAAGCATTCCTAGGAGCTGACGCTGGTCTCACCGCACGTGCTTTTATAGCCTCCAGGTCATTACGTCACCAGCCGTGACGTCTCGCCCATCTATTGGTCTGATTACACACGAGGTTCAGAGCCCGTCACGCTGAAGGGCGTTCCCCTAGCGTTTTCGACGCAGCGTCTCGTTCCCTCGAGGAACTAGGGTTACATACGTAACCTGAGGCGTTTTTGTGGTATATTATAGAATATATACGACAATGAAATACTGGGTCATTGGTATAAAACTCTTCATTCATGCCTGCGAAATTTAACAATTTCTCTCATTTTCAGTTTATCATGCAGAAAGGCTGTAAATATTGCAGTAATGAAGGCCAACTGTGATTTTTCGTCATTTAATTGGCTAATGGTGAGCTCTATAGCAACTAGCTTTTTTTGAAAATGCAAAAATGGGGAAAAAACCCCCCTCATTATTACTTGAACCATTTCTCTCACATTTCACCTTGTTAATCATTTTCCGGCAGTACCGCCTGACCGGGGCTCTTAGATCATTTCTGTGTGTCTCATTACCGTCCCTCGCAGTTCCTCGAGGTTGTCCTTAAGTGGCTACACAACTCGCTGCAATTTAAACACAAACCTCCTTTGCATATACGTCCTGAAAAACCTTTCTACAAGCAAACATAATTTCATTATGCATCTTCGCAGCAGTCTATAAAAACTGCTGTGCCAGCGGGACTGTAGAGCAAACCTCTGAAAACATAATTTCACTCCTCCTAACCCCTTCTTATAGCGTGAACACCACAATAAAACATACTTTTACCCTGATTTACACCGTGCCGTGACAAAGACAGATCTGTCCCAGGTGAACACTTAATGCAAATTTAAAACCACAGATGCCCAAAGGAACGCAAAAGTTATGGTAGTGCAAAAACGTAGCCGTAAACAGAATCAACAGCCGCATCGTTCATAAATAATGCCTCTATTAACTCAAAACTCTACTCACTTTCAATTGTCCAGTGGGATGGACTCATATTTTCAGTGTGTAGCGTCATATTGTGCTGTAAGCATGGATCTTGAATGTATAAAACTGTAATATATAAGCTGAACCAAATAAAATAAAATGAAAAATGTATAAAACTGTAAAATATCAGTGAACCAAATAGCTTCACAAGAACTTTGTTGGACCTCAACTCAATAAAATATGTATTTATCAAGAAGTGTTGTAGGATTGTGTTATTTCTAAAATATGAAAAAGTCATAAATGCAAGATTTGTCTCATTTCACTGCATTGTTTCTAATGCATAAAGGTCTAAACATCCCATTTCGATTGTTTGTTTGATCTTTTTGTTCAGTCTTTGTTTATCTATGATGCAAAATATAAACATTAGTAACATTTTACAATAAGGTTCCATTAGTTAATATTAGTTAACTACAATAGTTAACTTGAACTTTTAGTGAAAAAATAGGCTATAAGGTCCAGTTCTCACTATTAACTAACTATTAACTACGACTTTTGCCTCAATAAACTCCTAATTTGCAATTTATTTATTAAGCAATGTACGCAAGTAATATAAGCTAGTAATATGCATGCTAATAAGCAACTAGTCAATAGTGAAAATTGGTGTTACCAAAATACTTCTAAAGCATTTATTAATCTTAATTTGTTAATTTCAACATTTACTAAAACATTATTAAAATGTCTTAACTAATATGAACTAACAGTGTGCTATATTATTTTACAAAATATAAAAATAATCTGTTAATATTAGTAAAAATTTTGAGTTGAAAAAAAGAGTTGTTCGTTGTTTCTTCATGTTAGTTCACAGTGCATTAACTAATGAGAACAAAAACAAATTTGTATTTAAAAAATGTATTAGTAAATCAAACTGTATTTGTGAAATTAACTGTATTAGCAAAATTAACTAAGACTAATAACTGTTGTAGAATTATTGCTCATTATTAGTTCTCGTTAACCAATGTACTGTAGGTAACTAATGTTAAAAAATGACACCTTATTGTAAAGTGTTACTTAATGGACCTTAGCTAACATGAACTAACAATGAACAGCTGTATTTCTATTAACTAACGTTAACAAATATTAATACTGTAACAAATGCATTGCTCATTGTTAGTTAATGTTAGCTTATAAAAATGCAATTTGTTCATTGTTTATTTATGTTAGTTCACAAATCTGATTTTAAAAATGTATTAGTAAATTAATATTAACTAAAACTGATTTATAGTTTTATATTTATAATTATTGTTCATCATTAGTTCATGTTAATTAGCATACTGTAGATAACTAATGTTAACAAATGACAGCTTATTGTAAAGTATTACCATAATGGACCCAAGCTAACATGAACTAACAATGAACAGTTGTAGCTTTATTAACTAACATTAACAAATGTATTGCTAATTATTAGTTAATGAATTAACTAAGATTAATTAATGGGACCTTATTGTAAAGTGTTACCAAAACGTTACTATTCTAAAATAGATGTTGAAAAATATTATTCAAATATTAAATCTTGTGACTTTCAGATGATGAATTAGTCATTCATTTATATATTAAAATTTAAGGTCACAGTTAAAATATAAATAAACATGGATTAGCCATGAAGGACTGTAAAACTGTCTCTTTTTATGTGTCACAACAAATAGCAGGTCCGGCACATAATATTCAAAAGAGAGGGTTAAAAAAAAAAACTGAGAGAAATTCTCAGCATGTTCTCTATAGCAACAGATGAAGTGCTTCTCTTCCACAGTCAATCAGCGTGAGAGTTATAGAGCGCAGAGATCATTCAGAGCACAGAATCCTTAAACACATCAGCCTCCATCAGTCTGGATTGCAGAGCTGTCAGCTGCAGGGACTGATGCTATAGCTGGCAAATCTGATGCCCTGTTGCCTTCTCTTATGTTTCCTTTCTCCTCCACTGATCTGAGACAAAGTTCTCAGTCCACATCTCTCACAACAGACAACTATAAACACACAACTGCTTTACTAACAAGAAAATATTTTTTTCCATTTATGAAAGGTGTGTAAAGCTTTGAAGATTTCAGACTTTCTGAGTATAATTTTGAATACTATCTCACGTTTATTTGAATGATTGTCAGAATAAAATGGTTCTGATAAGGGCTTTCATACGAGTTTTGACACTTGTTTTTATATAACAGTGGTCCTCAAGTGGTTTTGACTTCAGGTTACCCAGATTTTAACAGCACAGGTTCAACAATGTGCAAAAACTTAGTAACATGAGATGGGATGAACAAGAAAATCTTGTAAATGTACAAACAGCAGCAATTTATGAATTAAGAACACAACATATGGAATAAATAAATTTTATCCAACTGTATTTACTCTGTGCAACTTATAAAATCCAAGTGAAAGATATAACACCAACAATTAAAAAAAAAAAAAAA